>NC_081415.1:162642858-162942858 GCF_030272615.1 Cryptomeria japonica | reverse complement strand
CAGAAGAAACAAAGACTGTAGACAAAGAAGAGGATATCCTTGAACAAAAGGTGAAATTGGAAGGCCTGGATGATTCTCAAAGGAGAATGTATGATGATGTTGTAATGGAATCCCCAATGATGGTGGGACAACATATGTGCTAAATTTGTAATCTGAGAGGGAATGAACATCCTCTGAAATATCATCAATAATTGGAATAGGTGGCTTGATGCATGGAGCTACAATGTCAAGCAATGTTGAAGATGAATCTTGCTTAACAGAAGCAATCTCAATAGGAGTTGGAGGTGTAGAAGTCACAACACTGGTCTCAGGAACAACACACAAACTTAAGTGACCTGACTTCACCTTAACATTCTCTCTTGAAGAAAGAGAGTGATTCTCTGATAGTGGAGATGGTGGACCAAAATGAGAGAAAGAATACAAGCGGGAAGAATGATCAACTGTCCCTATTGCAACATTGTAGAAAAAGAAAAATAAGAAACAAAACTTGTAGAAAAATAGAGATAAAAAGAGCTCTCAAAATAGATCTGAATGGAATTCTCTTGTATTACAATTACACTAATTTCATGAATATAAATACAATTATTGAACTCCCATAAGAGCTAAAATTAGGGAGGAGAGCAAAGTAATTTCTGAAGGAGGCAGAGTTAAAACTAAAACTTTTCGTTGTTAGCTTAGATCTATGCAATGCATGATCAACCGTCTCTCCATGAATTGCAGAGATGAAAGATAATGCATGAGCAACAGTCTCTCCATGAATTATGGAGATAACAGACAACACATGAGCAATAGTCTCTCCATGAATTATGGAGATAACAAACTTCAAAGTTGCACTAACACCCACTGTTAAGCCTAACTAAGGAGAGATTTGGGTCCTAGCAACAAAGCTTTATCAGGTACCCAATTACAAAGAAGGAGAAAACCCAAGTGAGAAAAAATCCTAACCATTCTTCAAACTAAAGAAGAAAGCTGCAAATTGCAAATGAATCCACACTACAACATGATTGTACAGAATCATAGAAACCACTACATGAGTACCTCTAGGATACTTTAAAAATGCAGTTGTACATATTGGTCAAATGGATGAACAAACAAGTACACAGTCTCTAAATACATAAACTAATCATCTGAAGAAGATATGAATATGTAGAAATGTGCTCCAAGCTGAAGAACTACAAATATGACCTTTGATTAGGATGATGTCATTGTATATCCATTTCTCAATAATGTCCCACTAGAAAGAAACTCTAGAAGCACTTAGGGATGCAACTTTGGAATCTCATGTAGCTAGGAACCTTGCTAGAAAGAATCTCTAGGAGCAAACAAAGTTGCAACATTGGAATCTCACGTAGATAGGAATTTAGGACAAAAGAACATTTTTGGCTGTCAATTGGAGGAAGAGTGCATAGCAACTTTAATCTTTTATTTATTCAGGAAACTTATTGAAAAAAACTTATACTAAATGCATTAAGAAAAACCCCATATAGCCTTTCTAAAAGTTCAATTTTTACAAAGCCCCAAAATTTCCAGATCTTTATCATGTCGTGCTTGCAAATCACATACAATTTTAAAGAATCAATATGAGAGAAAAGAAAGGAGCATGCAAAAATTAGGGAAAGAATATGCATGCATCTAGAAACAGAGGTCTACATCAACTTCCATGGTAATGCTAATCTTTAGAAATCTGCCTACAAATAATCATGTTTAACTTCTTCTTCCTAGCAATCTCACTCTGATACCATGTTAGAATTCATGATTGATGAATCCCACAAGCCCAATAATCACCTGCATGCAAATACCTGTCATGTACAAGAGAAAAACCTACAAACAAGAGAGTGCAAGAATAATTGGAGACAATTGCAAGAAGAATCAAAATTGAATTAACTTGCTAGAATGAATAATTACAATGAGATCAATCCTTTATTAAAGGAGATCAAAACCCTAAAGCAAACCTTAAGGGTTGAATGCATGAAATGAAATAATTATTAAATGCCTAAAAAAGCTTCCTAAATTTATCTTAAGTGAAAAAAGAAAAGGTGACTTAATTAATTAATCAATATGATCAAATTAATTAAGTAAATAAAACCTTTGACTCTAACATTTATATATTAACATATTTAAAAAAAATCAAATCTTGATTGTATAAAACATAATTAACTAATAATTACATTTTAAGCACGTATATAAAAAAAACATACTATATATATTAATATAATATAAAAATAATAAATAAAACTATTTTTTTTAACCACTGTTGGGCCCACGAAATGGGGAGAGGAGGTAGTGGGGGGTGTGAGGCTCATGATTGTTGGTGAGCCCACGATGTGGACTCCCCACAATGTGGGTTCCACGCTTGTGGGAGAGCCCACATCGTGGGTTCCATGCCCGTGGGAGACCCCACATCATGGGAACCACACTGGGCTACGACCCTTTAAAAAAAAGTATAATTGAATAAACCAACAATAGTAAAATAATGACTTGTAAAATTTACAATTTCATTTTCTTTCTGAGCATTTTTAGACACATTTTCTCTCTATAAACTCAAACAAATATAGCTAGATATAACCAACTAATCAAACAATTTCAAGATTCAAGTTTCCTAATTCCACATTTGATAATCAGGGAGAAATTTATTCTCTTCTCCAATACTAAAAAAAAGAATTAAATTTAATCAAACAACAAAATAATATAGTTGTATAAGGACAACAAACAAAACCATTCTCTTTACTCCCAAACTTGGAGAATCTAAAACCCCCATCCCAATTTCACAAATAGGAAAATAATGAACTGCATATATGTTCATTGAAATTAAAATCGATAACCCAGAATACCCAGCAAATAAAAGAATTTTCTCAAACAATTATTTCTTTCAACCAAGAGGGAAATAAAAACAGAAGAAACAATGGCAGTCACTCATGTTCAGGCAATCAAGAATGAACAAAACAAAGGTTTAAAAATCCAACCTTCAAATGCTTTCCTAGAAAAAAATTGGAGAGCACCCAATCCTCCCAAATGCAAGAACTTCTCCACAACAGAAAACCAATTTTCCCAAAAACCGGAACCCCCAAATCACAACAGAGAGGGAAATTTTCCAAAATGCCAGAACCCTATATTCTAGAATTTTTTTTCAAATATAAAGGATTTTTACCCAAAAATATCTTTTAGGGCAAAAATCCTTTAATTATAAAAATTCCACTTTTCATAAAATTCAAATTGACTTTCTTTTCTCAAATTTAAAAATATTTAAATTTTTAATTTAAAAATTAATTCCCTCACACAAAAAGACATCAAGATATATATTTTTTTAAAGTAAAAAAATGACTTTTCTCAAATGAACAAAGCACAATATAAATTCCACTAATGATATAAATAAAACAATCAATTTAACTAGGCAATGACAACAACCAACCTATGGTGGAGAAGGATGATAAGGTTAATGAGGAAAAATAAATTGATTCTGAGAGGGAGAAGAATAAGGAACCTAAGAAGGAAATGACTAAGGATAATCTGGGTAAGGATAAGGAGCATGCTGGAGAAGGGTTATTCCTGGATAACCTCAAAAACCTTACCGAGGCTAGATTGGGGTTTGATAGATGGACTTATGAAGTTGTGAAGAATTTGGAAAAAAATGGGAAGCAGATGGATGAGAAAATGAAGGAAGATGACAAGAACCAGAAGCAATGGAAGCAGGACATGGAGGAAAAAGCCAAAAAGATGGCAGCTCAGATTGACTATCTGGAAGAAGGTAAAGTGGGAATGAAAAACCTGTTGGGAATGATCCCAAATATCTTGTCTACTGTTACAAAAAACCTAGAGGATATTTCTAAGATCCTTGAAAGTTACAGCTCTCCCAAACTGGTGGTGGACATCGACATTGATGATGATGCTGTCGAGACTGGGAGCAGGGAGGCAACGCCTGGTGGAGCAGCTAAGAGAACTAGGGCGGGTGTGAAGAAAGCAACTGCGACATCTGCTAAAGAAATCCCTAATATTAGGGATAATATCAAAGATCTATATGGGATTAGTAGCAACTTGGCTAATGCCCTGAAAAACATAAATTACTTCCTTATTTGTGCTGTCTAGTCTGGCTGGTTTTCGCTGGTTTTTTGGGGCTTTTTAGCTGGTCTTTTCTAGTTTTTTCTGGTTTTTTTCTTGTTAGTTCCTTTTGGTTTCTTAAATGCTTTTATCTCGTAAGGATCTATTGTAAAGTGTTTCGAGGCCCCTTCAAAACCTATTTTTACCTTAATAAAAAACAATGAATTTAACTAAATAAATAAGAATGATTGATTATTTAGTCTAACATACAAGGGTCTCATATAAATTAGCTTGATCATATAAGCATGACAAAACACATTAATTATTAATAACCATAAGGTATTAATAATTAATTTTACATTAAATAACACTAGAAGAAATTAATAAAGTCACAAACACATAACATACAAACTCAACTAAACAAAGTAAAGACACGACCCACATACCAACGTCAAAAAGGTGGCCTAATTGGTGAATTGACAATGTTGACAAATGATTGACAACACTCATAATTGATAAAGGCTAGCGATGATATTTAGGGCCTTAAGACTATCTCCTCCACTTCCATGGGGTTAATTAGGTATGCTCAGACCTGTGGAGCCAGGTGGAGTCGGTACCTTGTACTTGCAATTCTTGAATTACTGAACCACATGTACACACACATATATATACATTCAAACATGATAGACGCTATGATGAAGGAGAATCATGATGTTTCGTGTCTCTCTGAAGTGAGTGACAGAAAATCATCTCCTCACACCCCATACAAACTCCACACATACAAGAAGACAGATACGTAGTGCAACTCATACATGAAGTAAATGTGTTAGTCCATGGTTAGTAACACATGAACAAAATTGTATTTCATCATCTATAAAATGCAATGCATAAGCAGAATTAACATCTAAGCATTCATAAGAAATAGTGCACAATCAACATCTACTCCTTAATAAGCAATAATGCATAATCACATCCACAAAATCACACTCCAAAGCATAGTAGCTGAATAAAAATATCACACATAATGTATCAACTATCCACATAAGCCACTGAAAAAGTCAGTCATAGTCAACTAGGTCAAATAGAGTTTGATTAGAGAAGGGGTATTACAAAATTAGGATGCTGAGAGAAACCTGTGTCTAAAATCTAGGCTCGAAACTGCTAGACAATGGTGCTTGGGTGATCTTTTCCTTGGGGTGTTAGATATAGACAACAAATGTGATTTTGGGATGAGGATGCTATTATGATGGTTTCCCTAAAGTTTCATTAAAAAATTGTTGAACATAGGTACCTAGGGTGACCTTGTCCTCCACTTTCCACCTCTGCCAAATTTGAACCTATATATCTGTTGGCATTTTCAGTAGAAAGGAGATTGTTGATATTCATTAAGGATATTGAGAAGGTTGTTGGAGATTATTGATATAACTGAAAAAGGATGATAACTATCTTTATAACATTATTTTTTCATTGATGTCAAGAAATTGATTTTTTGATTCTATATGATGTTGCCATATCTTGAGAAGATTGATTTGATGAGTATTAAGTGGTCGGTAAGTGACACAGAAAGATTGTGATGAATAAGGGAAGAAATAAGTTATTCAATGGGCAACTATTACCGAGTTAGACAATGATGAGATCATGATGTTTAGATTGTTTTGATATCCTACATATGTTGTTAATTGTAAGGTTAATACTATACTATGTCACCGAGCAAAGAACCTAGTTGGTAAACCCTAAGGAACCTAGTTGGTAAACCCTAAAGTTATCGATATCGGTTAATGAAGGCAGAATGTCTACTAAGTAAAGTTTAGTATTTACCAAGTTGCAACCAAGTTATGACAGAGCGCATTGGATGGATAAAAGCATTATTTAATGAAAGACAATGATGAGCTGGAGATGTATAAATGATTGGTATGCTGCGCATGAAGTTTGTTAAGGATCTACGGCAATGGAAGATCAGCAGGAAGATCTATAGCTCAGATTGAACCGCAATAACCTTGTGCAAGTTCCAAGAAAGGAATGCAAGTCCCAAGGCAAGGTAAAACATTTTTAGATCGAAGGATACATTGAACCTAGTCAAGATTGAAGATCTGATGGCTAAGATTGATCATGGGAAATGTGATCAAGGAGATTAAGCGGTTAGCAAATTGTTTATAAATAAGGAATTGTTGATAAGCAATGTATGTGGGCAAGTGTAAGCACATGGATGCTACATAGTGATTACCGAGCATAGAAGCTTGAAGACCTGTTTTGAATAACAGAGTAGGAAGCCTAGCAAAGGGACAAGATAAGTCTTATGACTATATTGTTTTGAGCAAATAAGAATCTGCTTTAGCATTTTAGATGTGAAGTTGCAGATATATTTACTACTATTGTTTATTCTGAATAACAGAGAAATCTCTTATTCAAGTGGACTTAATAGTCTTATTTGTAAACCCTCTAGCAAGGTAACATTCTAAATGAGTGTTTGAAATCCTTTGACAAGGTCACTTCTAACAAAGTGAAGATCCTAACAGATCTAAGGGAAATCCCTTAACCGGGTCACATCTAGCAATGTGTTTGTAATCTTTAACAGGATTTGCTTTTAACAGAGCATACTCTAGAAGAGTATATTTCTTAGTGGGTCCAAAATCCCACAGTGGTTTTTCCCTATTTGGGTTTCCATTTTAAATCTGGTGTTATATGTGTTATGATGATTATGTGTTTATGAGTTTGCATGTTTAGCAGTTTTTGGTTATATTGCTGAAGTTTAAGTTACCGAGGTTGAATCTATTGATTTTATGGAAGATTAAGTTTGTATGACTCACCCCCCCCTCTCATCTTGTTAGCTATTGGCATCAGTACTTTACATTTAGTATCAAAACTTAACAATTGGTATCAGAGCTTTGGACTCCGGAAGAAAAAGTTTAAAGGTACTTGAGGCAAAGATCCGAAGATGTATAAAAGGGATGCACCAAAGCTGAACAAGTCAAGTTTCCCCACATGGCAAAAAAGGATGAAGCTGCATTTATCAGGAATTGGAGAATATGCAACATATTATCTAGAGAATGATTACATTGCACCGAGCACCAACCCAGTGACCTTGGAAGAGATAAAGGCAAAGCAAGAACATATTCAAGCTATGATTGAAATAACATCAACATTGACAGACTCAGAGTTTAATGACCTAGAAGGCTGTAATGATGCAAAAGAAATGTGGACTAAGCTCATATCTGTGTATGGCGGTGATGAACATGTTCAAAGAGCAAAAGTATATAGTCTAAGAGGACAACTTGAATCCATGAGAATGAATGAAAGTGAGAACATAACCCAATACAGTACAAGGTTAAAGGAGACTATCAATCAAATTAAAGGAGCAGGAGGAACTATTGAAGAAAAGGATATAACAAGTAAGTTGTTGAGAACCCTTCTACCTGCTTATGCCATTCAAGTCTCTGCAATCAATGAATTGAGGTCTGTACCTAACATGCCAGTTTCTTTGGATGCTACTATTGGTAAGCTACATGCATTTAAGTAATTTTGATAACAGTGGGTCTTCGGTAAATAAAGTAGAATCTGCATTCAATTCTGTTCATATTGGTGAATCTGATGATTACAATGATAGAATGAGTAATTACTCTGAAGGGAATCACAGTGGAGCAAGTGAAAGATTTCACAAGAATATGGAAGAAGTACACAAACTGTATGAGGAAATCAAGAAGCAAGAAGAGTTTAAAGCATTATTAGCCAAAAGTTTACTGAGAGGAAAAGGTAAGTATAAAGGAAAGCTACCTTTAAAATGTTTCAATTGTGATAAAATAGGACATATAGCTTCTAACTATCTTGACAAAGAATCTAGTGAAAAGAGAGAATACCAAGATAATAGGCAAAAAGACAACCAATACAAAGGACATCGAGACTTCAGAAGGAGAGACAAAAAGACATGCCTAGTAGCTGATGAGGAATCCAACGATGACAAATCTGATGAAACTGATACAGAGGAAGCTGTTTATGTGGCTATTAAAGATGGATCTGATGAAGAAAGGTATGAAGAAAAAGCCCTAGTATCTCACATAAATAATAATGATTCTTGGATCATAGATAGTGGATGCTCACATCACATGACAGGTGATAAACACAAGTTTGTTAAATTAGAAGACTATGATGGAGGCTATGCAAGTTTTGGTAATGATGCACCATGTCCGGTGAAAGGTAAAGGATCTATAAAACTTCTTGACAATGCTAAATGTGATGATGTATATTGGGTTGAAGGTTTGAAATACAATTTGTTGAGTGTAGCATAGCTAAACAATATAGGATACCGAATAGAATTTCAAAAAGGAATTGTCAAAGTTCATGACAAGCATGGAAAGTTAGCTTCTACTGGGACACAAACAAAAGGTAATACATTTCATCTTGACTCAACTCGGAACAAGTGTCTTTATGCAAAGATAGATGATACCTGGTTATGGCATAAAAGGTTTTGTCACGTAAATTTTGATAATCTGATCAAAATAAGTAAGAAGCACCGAGTAAGAGGTCTACCGAGTCTGGAAAAACCTGAGAATGCTATATGCCAAGGATGCCAGATGGGTAAGATGACAAGATCAAGCTTTACAAGTAAGTCCTTCACTTCTAAAAGAATTTTAGACCTAGTTCACACTGATCTTTGTGGTCCCATGAAAGTTCAAAGTTATTATGGTGACAAATATTTCATATTATTTGTGGATGATTACTCAAGGATGATGTCAGTTATGTTTTTAAATGAAAAATCAGAAGCTTTTCAAATGTTCAAATGGTACAAGGCAAGAGTTGAAAATGAAACAGGAAGAGAGCTGAAATGTCTTAGATATGATAGAGGAGGAGAGTTCAGTTCTGATAAATTTAACTTATACTGTAATGATCATGGTATAAAAAGGAAAGTATCTGCACCAAGAACACCTCAGCAAAATGGGATAACTGAGAGAAGAAACAGATCAATTGTGGATTGTGCCAGAACCCTGATGATAGAAAAAAGGGTACCTCAAATATTTTGGAGAGAAGCAATCAGTACTGTAGTTTACACCCTGAATCAAGTTCAATTGAAGAAAGGAACTATGAAGACACCATATGAGATCTGGTATGACAAGAAACCTAATGTAAGTTATTTTAAAATCTTTGGAAGTAGATGCTATGTTCACAAAGATGACAGAAATGGAAAGTTTGATCAGAAAAGTGAAGAAGGAACATTTCTTGGTTATTCTTCTAGAAGTAAAGCATTTAAATGTCTGATCAAATCATCTAACAAAATAGTAGAAAGTGCAAATGTGAAAATTGATGAATTTGCAGAAAGAAATGATGAAGGAAATTCCAAAGAACTAGAAGATTATGAAGAATTTATTTATGTTCAATCGAGAAGTCCTATTGAGCCTATATTAGCCAAATATGTTAGAAGACATCATGCATCAAGTCAGATTATTGGAGATAAGGATGATCCAGTGATGACAAGGAACAAACTAAGACAAAACACATGTCTGATATTTGAATTTGAATCGAGAATAGTAAAAGAGGCATTTAACAGTGAAGATTGGGTAAATGCTATGATAGAAGAGATTGATCAAATCAAGAAGAATGACACATGGACACTGATCCCAAGACCGGAGGATAAAAATGTAATCGGTACTAAGTGGATTTTCATAAACAAGCTGAATGAAAAATGTGAGGTCATTCACAACAAAGCAAGACTAGTTTGCAAAGGTTATGATCAAGAAGAAGGAATAGATTATGGTGAGACCTTTGCACCTGTGGCTAGACTTGAGGGAGTAAGAACATTGTTGGCATATGCTGCTTTCAAAAATTTCAAGGTATATCAAATGGATGTTAAATCTGCATTTTTGAATGGTATACTAGAAGAAGAAGTTTATATTGAACAACCTGAAGAATTTATTGAAGACAAGAGTAAAGATTAGGTATGTAAACTAAATAAAGCTTTATATGGTCTGAAACAAGCACCTAGAGCATGGTATGAGAGACTGCACTCTTACTTAATCAAGATTGGTTTTATAAGGACAAGTGAAAACAACAACATGTACATGAAGAGTGATGAGGACAATGAAATACTGATCTCAGCCATATTTGTTGATGATATTATTATTTGTGGTAATGACTCCTTATGCAAGAACTTTGGAAATGAAATGAGCAAAGAATTTGAGATGTCATTAATTGGTGAGATAAACTATTTTATAGGTTTATAGATACTGCAAATGAAAGATGAGATTTTCATTACTCAATCCAAGTACATAAAGGAAATCTTGAAGAAATTTGGAATGGAGGATTCTAAACCAGTAAGTACTCCTATGACTACTAATTGCAAACTATCAAAGAATGATGAATCTGCATCTGTTGATGAGACACTTTACCGATCTATGATTGGGAAGTTGCAATATGTTGTGCATAGTAGACCAAATATAACACATGCAGTAGGTATTGTTGCAAGATTTTTTACAGATCCCAAGGAAACTCATATGACAACAATCAAGAGAATTTTTAGATACCTGAGAGGCACTGAAGATTACAGCTTAGTATATGAAAAGAGGAAAGATTTTGATTTAAAAGTTTATATTGATGTTGATTGGGCAGGCAACATAGATGACAGGAAAAGCACAAGTGGTGGAGCTTTCTTTTTGGGAGAAAGACTAGTAAGTTGGCTTAGCAAGAAACAAGGGTGTATCTCACAGTCAACAACAGAAGCTGAATATGTTGCTGCAGCATTGAATTGTACCAATATAGCATGGATCAAACAACTGTTGGAAGGTATAAATGAACAAGTTACCGAGCCATTAACTATATTATGTGATAATACTAGTGCCATTAACATTTCAAAGAATCTGGTAATGCACTCCAAGACAAAACATATCTCTATAAAGTATCATTATCTCAGAGAAGAAGTTCAAAGGAGCATATAGTAGGCATCTCCACAAAGCCACTGCCAAGGGACACTTTTGAGTATCTCAGAAGCAAGTTAGGGGTCCTACCCCTATCTTCTACTCACTGATAGAGTTCGGTGAAAGCATCAATTCGATGAATCTATAGAATATTATGTGTGGATTGATGCTGATTTACACTTTAGGAGGTCACCTAAAGTTGTGCAGGAAATAGTGAATAGAGACAAGTTGCTCTGACTGAGACTGAGATGATACACAACAAGACAAATCACTTCACAGAGGAAGAAATCATGATTTAGTTCTTTTACTTTTTGGCATTGTTGTCAAAGGGGGAGAAGACTAAATGGTTGACTGAATGGTAAAGCCCTAAATGAAGATAACTGAAGACTAATGACAGGGGGAGAAGATTACAAAAGACTTCAGGAGATTTTAATAGCTCAAGGATAACAAGAGAAGTCTAACAACAATCTGAATCCGAATCAATTTGAATATCTTGTTGGTATTACCATTTAATTGTTGGTTTTGCCATCAATGCCAAAGGGGGAGATTGTTGGCATTTTCAGTAGAAAGGAGATTGTTGATATTCATTAAGGATATTGAGAAGGTTGTTGGAGATTATTGATATAACTGAAAAAGGATGATAACTATCTTTATAACGTTATTTTATCATTGATGTCAAGAAATTGATTTTCTGATTCAGTATGATGTTGCCATATCTTGAGAAGATTGATTTGATGAGTATTAAGTGGTTGGTAAGTGACAAAAAGATTGTGATGAATAAGGGAAGAAATAAGTTATTCAATGGGCAACTATTACCAAGTTAGACAATGATGAGATCATGATGATTAGATTGTTTTGATATCCTACATATGTTGTTAATTGTAAGGTTAATACTATACTATGTCACCGAGCAAAGAACCTAGTTGGTAAACCCTAAGGAACCTAGTCAGTAAACCCTAAGGTTATTGATATCAGTTAATGAAGGCAGAATGTCTACCGAGTAAAGTTTAGTATTTACCAAGTTGCAACCGAGTTATGACAGAGCGCATTGGATGGATAAAAACATTATTTAATGAAAGACAATGATGAGCTGGAGATGTATAAATGATTGGTATGTCATGCATGAAGTTTGTTAAGGATCTATGGCAATGGAAGATCAATAGGAAGATCTATAGCTCAGATTGAACCACAATAACCTTGTGCAAGTTCCAAGAAAGGAATGCAAGTCCCAAGGCAAGGTAAAACATTTTCAGATCGAAGGATACATTGAACCTAGTCAAGATTGAAGATCTGATGGCTAAGATTGATCATGGGAAATGTGATCAAGGAGATTAAGCGGTTAGCAAATTGTTTATAAATAAGGAATTGTTGATAAACAATGTATGCGGGAAAGTGTAAGCATAGGGATGCTACATAGTGATTACCGAGCACAGAAGCTTGAAGACCTATTTTGAATAATAGAGTAGGAAGCCCAACAGAGGGACAAGATAAGTCCTATGACTAGATTGTTTTGAGAAAATAAGAATCTTCTTTAGCATTTTAGATGTGAAGTTGCAAATATATTTACTACTGTTGTTTATTCTGAATAACAGAGAAATCTCTTAACCGAGTGGACTTAACATTCTTATTTGTAAACCCTCTAGCAAGGTAACATTCTAAATGAGTGTTTGAAATCCTTTGACAAGGTCACTTCTAAAAAAGTGAAGATCCTAACAGATCTGAGGGAAATCCCTTAGCCGGGTCACATTTAGCAATGTGTTTGTAATCTTTAATAGGATTTGCTTTTAACCGAGCATACTCTAGAAGAGTATATTTCTTAGTGGGTCCGAAATCCCACAATTGTTTTTCCCTATTTGGGTTTCCATTTTAAATCTGGTGTTATATGTGTTATGATGATTATGTGTTTATGAGTTTGCATGTTTAGCAGTTTTGGTTTATATTGCCGACGTTTAAGTTACCAAGGTTGAATCTGTTGATTTTATGGAAGATTAAGTTTGTATGATTCACCCCCCACCCCCCCTCTCATCTTGTTAGCTATTGGCATCAGTACTTTACATTTAGTATCAGAACTTAACAATGTCTCTATCTTTTCTTCCTGAATTTGCAATTGTGTCTTCAGATCTTACAACCTAGAGAAAAATGGTGTTGTGTATAGGGGTTTGCCTAGGTCTAACGTTGGGTTTGGAATTAACCCTTGAATTGAATTGAAAATGTTGAAGCAAAATGCTGGATAATATACCTTAATCTTGTTGAAATTGATGAAGGTTGATGATGCAATGCTCTTTGAATGTGATCACAATTGTTGATGTAATAACATGACATGACATAAATGAATTGATCATAAACACATGCTTGCATGAAGATTGTTGTAATTTGTTGCTCCATGATGTCTAGATCTGAAAAATGCTTGGAGGATATGGTGGAATGAAATGTCGCCTTGAAGCTCAATGAATGCTTATAATGATGTCTAGGTGGATGATGCATGTATATTTGTGGATGAAAGAATGCTCATATATAGGATTCTCAAGGTATTTCAAAAACTAAGCCGACATCCAATGATCATATTGAGGCATCATGGTCGGGAACTAATTGGCAAGAAGTGAACACTAACATGTTAAAATTTGGGCTTGGTTTGAGGGATAAGGACACCATGGGTGCCTTTGTCTAGGACAAGGATGCCCCAAATGCCCTTGTCCACCCAAAATAGGGTGAACACACTAAGGATGGGATGCACTGAGCTTGAGATAGGGGTTTAAATCACCATATTGACATATGCCATTAGTTTTGTAGTACAAAGGCCCGAAATAGGCTTGGATAAGAGCTAAGAGAAAGAACACTAAGGTAGGGGCACAAAAAGTGGTGTAAATTATACAAGGTTATAATTTACAATGCTACATATGGTAGAGATGTTATTTATTGTTTCTTGCATGATATACTTTTATCTTATTGATGGACTTCTTCATGTACTAATTTTATTTTTAGTAGACATGATTTAAGTTTCTTATTTTTTTTTGTTCTTTGGATTGTATTCTCCCATCAATTAAATAACACCTAGACTTGATTTAATTTCAATTATCTATATCATTTATTGAATTTGATATCCATTTTAAATTTAGTTTTATATTTTTAGATTTTAATTATGTCAAATTAAGATCTAAATAGAATCAAATGTCATTCATGATTTATTTAATTACATATTGACAAATAATTAAAACTACCATACCTATATTTAATAAATCAAATTTATGTAGATGACGCCGAGAGATATCAAATTTAAAAAATATTTACCTTTAACATAGATTAATTAATTTCATATGAATAATATTTATTAGAATTTAGTCTTATTTTAGAATATGAAATGATTTGTATGAAAAAATAGAAGATTCTTTTAAATCTAGATTTAAAAATATAATTTTTTAAATTAAAAGTTTTATTAAATCTAATTTAAAAATCTAATTATTTTTTACACTTAATAAATAATAATAATAATAATAATAATAGGAAGTTGCCTTCTTATTCTCCCTTTGGCTTGTTTCTAAAGTCATCAAACATTCCACCACCTCCTTATCAAATGTCATATTTCAGCCATGAATAGAAGGATGCTTTGTTTTTTTTTCTTTCTATAAAAGCCTATCCATATAACTTCAGATTTTAAATATTAAAGTGTTTAAGGACAAGGCGATTAGATTTTAAAATCTCGGACTAGGGTTTGAACTCGATCTTCACATTAGCCCGCGGATTGACATTTTCATCAACAAGAAACCACACGAAACCATGGCCCGCCTCAATGGATCTGTTGAGAGAGAGAGTGCAGGGGTTTCAAGCTTAGATGATGACTGTGCTCTCCTGTTTGGTGGAACACAAGACATCTTTTCTTCTTCTGCAGTATTATTGCATGGCAGAAAGAATGTTTTAGGTTTCAACTTCGAATAAAAAAATATTTCAACTGCAATGCTTCAGGAAATGAAAAGTTTCAACTGCAACGCTTCAGAAAAGAAAATTTTCGGCAGTACCATTTCAAAATAGAGCATGTGAGATCAAAATTTACAAGAGTTTACGAAAATCGGGATGCTCCTTGCACATACCTTTTGGAGACTAAGTGCGATTTCTGGATCAAGATATATCTTATTTACCGCTTGATCATCTCACTCAATCCATCAAACTAGTATAGTAGATCTCATTTCAGAGAATTTTAGGATCAATGAACATTATATTTAACGATGGTTGGATCCAATTATATCAAAATGGCTGACTGAGATCAGTCTATTTATGGATCATTTCATACAATCGAGCAATTTAGAAATAATACAGTGATCGGACATGGCTGATAGAGGACATTTGGGTTCATGGGCTGATGTGGGCTGGGAAGACCCGCCTCATGTTCCGCAGTGGGTCTACACGAAAGGCAGGTGGAAGGACATGGCGATACAGGTAAACCAGAGCGAAAATAACAAGGTTTTCAGCCAGCTTCAAAATACTTTCAAGGCTTCTTTGGGAATAGACGCAGTGTGGCATGGAGGTAGAATAACAAAGGAAGGAGATTCACTCAAGGGTGTTTTAATATTGGTGTGAATCAAGGGAATTCTGAGAAGCAATTCAAGGGCTTTTCAAGGAAATGGTCTTTGGATTTGGGCAATCAGTGAACGTTTGCTAGGTTTGTTGGCTTGGCAAATAAGGAGACTGCGGCTAGGCTTTCTATTTCTTCACAGCAAGTGGGAAAAAAGGTAAATGTGAACCTCAAGGAAGCTAGTCTAGAAAAGGTAAGTAAGATACCTTCTGATCCTATTCTACCAAGGGTTTCTTCATCACAAGTTTGGGCTCCTATCCCTTGTATCAATCTTTTAGGTTCCTATGTTGATAAGAAAGCAAATTTTTTGCATACGAATGCTATTTCTGGGAAAATTTGGGGTGATCAAATTAGTTTGTTAAATATTTATCATAAATTACAGAAAAGATGGGGGGATATGCATTATTTTCAATTATTGTTTGCAAATGCTTTTATTATTGTCTTTGATTCTCCTTCTTTCAGAGATGAGGTATTAAGAACTTCGCATCATTGGTTTGGAAAACATTTAATTTCAATTGCGGCTTGGAAACCTTTTTTTGTTCCTTCTTGGTCCAATTCGAAACTTAATCCTTTCTGGTTTGGTTTACCTAAAATTCCTTTTGAATTTATGGATCCAAATGTTCTTGAGAAAATTGGAAATACTATTGGAACCTTTTTAACATCTAAAATGGACTTTGTGGAGGGGGAGGTTTTGGTAAAAAAATTGTGTTCTTATTAACCCTAACAATGTTTGCCCTCGTACTTGTAATATAAAGTCTCATGATGGTATCTGGCACCAGTCAATTGAGAAATTAGATACAGAGCTTCTTTAGTCTCCTTTACTTTTGGATGCTCCTTTACTTATGGATTTTAAGAAAAACTAGCAGGTTGTTGACTCTGTCCCTAAATCCCTTAATAAAGATAGTTTGTGGGCGGGACCTTCGATTGAAGGATGCAGAAATGTCTCTTCATATAAATTGGTAGAAACAGGTCACATTAATCTTGAAAATAATCCATTGTGTCGTAGTTCTGGGAAACCAAATGATCACACTTTGGGTTTAGTCTCACTTTTGTCTTTACTGAAGACATTTTCTAATAACAGGGGTATAGTGGATGGTAATCCCCTGATGAATAGAGTAGATCATCCATTGATGATAGATTGCCCTAAGATGCCAAATAATCACACAAAGGGCAAGGAAGACAATTTGTCTTCATGCACTCAAAAGGAGGTTTTGGATTCTTCAAAGAATGTGAATTTAGATAAAAATACAGTGGTTGATATGGAAACTATTAAACAGGTACCTGCCATATGTTTTCCAAATGATGCTTCTTTAGTTCTGGAAATTAAGAATTTGGTGTCTAATAATTCCCCTCTAAATGTTGAAATTAATATGGCTAATGAATCTTCCTTAGGGAATAGTAATTCGTCAGAGGTTGTCCCAGTTATTATGCCAGATGAGAATCTAGTTCAGCAAGTACATGATATTTTTAACAATCATGCACATCAAATGGATGAGGGTATTACTGATAGAGTTGTTTGTTCAATTGAGAATGATTTGGGGGGTATAAACTCGACCCTTCCAATTTATGCATCTGCTAATCCTTTTGTGGTTTTTGCTACAATAGAGTTGGGTTTTGAAGATAATCCATTTATCCTGGCTTCTCCAAAGTCATGCAAGAGTTTACCAATTGTCCAAACAACTCCAATTTTTTCACCATCAGTGGTTTCTCCTAGGAGAGGTAGGCCTCCAAATAATCTTAAGACTCAAATGGAAATTGACGCTCAAATTCAAAAGACTTTGTCCCTTTCTCCTGCTAGTGGGCAAGGGAGGCATTCGGTCTCTCTTGGTGGGCCTAAGAAAACATGCCTAACTCTTGTAAGTGTAAAAAGAAAGAGGAGTAAAAGATTTGTGACTAGTCATCCTATGACAAGATCAGGGGTTGTGAAACGTAATTTGCAAGGTTTCTTTGGGGAATGCAAAAATTCTCCGATTAATGGGAAGAGGGGAGCTTCGGCCTCCCCTCGAGGACAATGAGAATTATTTCTTGGAATGTTAGGGGCTTAAATGCCCCTAACAAGAGACTCTTAATTAAGTCCCAGATGGACTTAATTAAGTGTGATATTTTTATTTTGCAAGAAACAAAGTTGAAGGAGTCTGCTGATTTGGTTTTTTCAGCTTGGAGAAGGTGGAATTTTCTTTCTTCTCTAGCTTGTGGTGCTTCAAGAGGTTTGACACTACTTTGGAATAATTATAATATTGAGGTACAATTAGTGGCATCTACTACAAATTGGATGTTGGCTTTAGTTATAATCAAGATTTTGAAGGTTAAATTCTGACTTTTTAACATTTATGCTTTGTCAAGAATTCAAGGGAAGAGTAAGTTATGGGGTGAATTAAAGAGCATTTCTTCTCCCTTAAAAAATGGTTCCTTTATTATCTTCAGGGGTGATTTTAATGCTATCACTGATTTAGATGAGAAAAGAGGAGGTGTTTTCCCTAATAAAAGGATTATGTATGACTTTGGGAATTTCATTTCTTATATGAGCCTTTTTTATTGTAAGTCTCAGAATGGGGTTTTCACATGGACAAACATGAGAAGGGATTTTTCTCAGATTGCTGAGAGATTAGATCGGTTTTTTTTAATTTGAGAATTTGATCGATTCAGATTTTGAATTCTTTTCCTCTATTCTGTCGGTCTCGGGTTCTGATCATTTTCCAATTTTCCTTTCAATTATTGAGGATAGGGATTCTTTTAAGTCTCCATTTAAATTTGAGCCCATGTGGTTTAGGGATTCTTCCTTTTTGCCTTTTCTTATGAAATGGTGGAATTCTGTTCCTTTTTGTTCTGGGTCCCATATGTTTCAGATTGCTAAGAAGTTAAGTTATTTGAAATTGAATATTAGGGAATGGAATATCTCGCATTTTAAGAACACTTTTCAAGAGAAACAAAGGATTCAAGATATGATTGAGTGTTTTAATACTCGTGCTTCAACATGGTATGGTGCCACAAGTTTTAGATGAATTGAAGTCACTAAAATTACAGCTTGAGGAGGTGTTAGCTAGAGAGGAAATCTATTGGAGACATAAATCTAGAGAGTTATGGCTTTCAGATGGTGACATGAACACAAATTTTTTTCATTCTTCAACTAAGATTAAAAGATGTAAGAATAGGATATCTTGTATTCAGTGTCAGAATGGGAATTTATTGACAGAGCTAGAGGACATTGCTTTAGAGGCAGTTAGGTTTTTTAAGTCATTATTATCTTTAGAAAATGGAAATCTCAGCTATGATATTGTATCTAATATTCCTCCTTTAGTATCTTTGGAAGATAATAAGATGTTGATGTCTACCTTTTCCTTAGAACAAGTTAAGAGTGTTGTCTTTGCCATGAATCCGGATAAAGCCCCAGGCTAGATGGTTTTACTCCTTTATTTTTTCACAAATATTGGGATTTTGTGGGAAATGATGTTTTATTGGCTCTTGAGGAAGCTAGGAGAAACCGGTCTATTTTAAAAGAACTTAATACTACAATGATTGCAATTATTCCTAAAAAAGAGTATACTAAGACTTTTTCCAATTTCGGCCCCATTGCTTTATGTAACACTTTGTATAAGATATTTACGAAGGAAATTTCCCTTAGGTTGACAAAAATTCTACCTAGGATCATTTCATTGGAGCAAGGTGGTTTTGTTCCCGGAAGGGAGATGAGAGAGGGTGCAATTGTAGCACATGAGGTGCTGCATTCTATTTCCACCCAAAGAACCCCGACCATGATACTTAAACTAGACATGATGAAGGCTTATGATAGAGTAGAGTGGGGGGCTTTATGTATTGTTCTTGAGAAGTTATGTTTTTCCAAGGCCTAGGTCAAATGGATTCGTGCATGTATTTATTCTACAAGATTCTCATTTTTAATTAATGGTTCTCCTTGTGGTTTTTTCACTTCCTCTAGGGGTTTGAGATAAGGAGATCCCCTTTCTCCCTTTTTGTTTATTCTCCTAGCTGAAACCTTTAGTTGGGCTATTAGGGTTGCTAAAGTGGGGGGGCTTTGGAAAGGTATAAGGATTCAAAATATTCCTCAAATTATTTCTCATTGTCTCTTTGCAGATGATACTCTGTTATTTGGACATGCTTCGTTAGTTGAGACAAAAGTGATTAAAGGAATAATACAAAATTATGCATCATTTTCTGGTCAGAAAGTGAATGGTGATAAATCAAAGATTTTTTTCCTTAATACATCACAACTGATTCAACATAGGTTGCGATCCTTTTGGGGATTTGAGACTGGAAATCTTCCATGTACTTACCTTGGGATTCCTTTCTTTGTTAAACAGGATAAGATTTCTTTTTGGGATAAGATTATTTCAGTTATTTTTAAAAGAATTCTCTCACGGAATCATAGATGGTTAACTTTGGTGGGTAAAATTGTTCTCATCAAGTCTGTTTTGAATGTTGTTCCCATATATCTCATGTCTATTTTGAAGTCTGCAAAAGAAGCTATTGTTAGTTTACAGGATACTCTTAGAGATTTTCTTTGGAACAATAATAAAGATGGCAAGAAGAAACTCCCTTTAGTTGCATGGGATAAGGTATGTTTGCCTAAGGAACTTGGGGGAATAGGAATTCAGAGTCTTGAGAATCAGAATTTAGCCTTAGGTGCTAAGTTGGTTTGGAAATTATATGACAAGCCTTGCTCCTTATGGGCATAAATTATATTTGCCAAATATTTAAATAATGGACCGAGAGAGTACATTTTTAAAGTCTCAAATTTGCCTTCGGGTTCTACTATTTGGAATTTCCTTTGTAAATATAGATCAGTTATTTTGCCTCATCTCTCATGGATTGTTCATAATGGTAGAAAGGTCAGATTCTGGGATGAAGTATGGAAATGACACACACCTTTGGTGAATATTAGGGATTGGTCTCCTCTGATCACTGTTCTTTCCTCCCTTTGGGGTGTTCTTGTAGCAAATTATTTTGAAATTGTGACTAGTGGACCCCTTAAGCTAGCTAGATGGAAGTTGATTGATTTCTTAGATGTTGATCAAAGCATAAAATTATATTTTGAGAAGATTTTGGGGGATAGAATTGTATTTCTTTCTGATTTTGAGGATGAACTTATTTAGATAAAGAATATTTCTGGTAAGTACACTGTTAAAGATTTATCTTCTTGGCCTTATAAGTTGTTTTGGCATTCGACTTGTCTTCCTAAAGTTGGAGCCTTTGCTTAGTTGGTAGTTTAGGACAGAGTCCGTACAGGTATGAGACTAGACAGGCTTGGTATTACTATTGTTTTCCCTTGTGTCCTTTGTAACAAAAAATTGGAATCTTCTTCACACCTATTCCTACATTGTGATTATGCTTATGAATGTTGGCAATGGTTGTTTGAGAAATTAAATATATCCTTTGTTATTGGTAAGGATCTCATTTCCCATTTTAGATCTTGGCCCTTTATGTTTGCCTCATCTTTTTATGCATGCCTTTGGATCATATCTCCATCTATTGTGATTTAGAATTTTTGGCTAGAGAGAAACAACAGGATATTTGAAAAAAAAAGGTCGCCTGTGTTTGAGGTTCTATTAAAAATTGAGTCTTCAATCTCTGAGGTTGCTTTGTCATTTATTTATAAGAATTTAGAAAATCTTACTTCTTTTTCGCACTGGGATAGTAGAGTTACTAGAGTTTGGAAGTTGCAGTCAGTTTTACCCTCTCATGGTTCAATTTTTAAAAAGAATGATGCAATAGGTAAGAGATGCTCTGCTAGATGGAAACCTCCTCCGCAGGGGCACTTTAAACTGAATTTTTATGGGGCCTCTCGTGGTAACCCTAGGCCGACTGGGGTAGGCATGGTAATTTATGATCATAATGCAAATTTTATTCGAGCTAAGTGTCATGCTATTGGTTTTAAAACTAACAATTATGCGGAATTTAATGCTTTGTCTTTTGGATTGGATATGGCAATCTCTTTGGGAATTAAGGACTTTATAATTGAAGGTGATTCTATGGTGATTATTCAATTTGTTATGAAAAATAAATTGAATTGTTGGAATTTGCAGTATATACTTGACCCCATTTTACAAAAAATAGGATTGTTTGAATCTTTCTTGGTATCCCATTGTTACAAAGAAGTTAATAAGATTGCAAATTATTTGGCAAATTTAGTCATTGATAGCAATGCTAATCAACGAGAGGTGGGTTTTGAGGAAATTTCTTCTAGGGTATGGGAAGGTTTGCAACAATAGTCATATGATTTTCTTGAGTAACATTGATGTAAAATTTTATGATGATAATTATTCATGCTTTCCCTTTTAATTTCAAGTATTCATGTTCGTTGTCTGGAGGAGAGTTCGAGCTCATGGTATTTGATACAATAGTGTTTTTCCAAAGGTTTTTTGATACTTTCTTTTTTGGCAGGAAGGTTTTTGGCTCATGGGATTTGGTATAGGAAAATTTTGTCTTCTTCCATTGATAGCAGTTGTGGAGTCTACATTTGAAAATTATCTGATGCAAGTTTTTGGCAAATTGTCCTATGGGCTCTATGCAAAACTGATATTATGTGTTGTGACTGCATTTTGTATGTGGTTTTGGGTGAGGTGTATAAACTGATCCATTAGATACTATAGGTTTATTTTATGAGCTCTGACCGAAGGTTTTCTTCCCAGGGTTCTTTCACTGGTATGCTCTTTGAATCCTGTGTAAAAAATAAAAAATATTAATAAAAAAGTTTAGTGGAATAATCCACTTTTATTGAAAAAAATAAAATAATAGGAAGTTGCCTTTTAAATTAGATTTTAGTGCTTAATTTATTTTTAAATTATCTGTTATCTAGTCATAATAAATAATAATAATATAAAGTTGCTTTTTAATTTAGATTTCAGTCTTTAACTTATTTTTAAATTATCTATTATCTAGTCATTAAAATTACATGAAAAAATAGCTGGATGAGTGCCACTGTAATATTAAGCCTCTAAACGTAATAAATTAACAAAACTAAAATTATTTTAATAACAAATTTATTACAAAGAAAGAAAGAAGTTCTATTTTATTAAATTTTATCATCTACTAAAACATAGACTTCAAATGATTTATAAATTAGATTTATGTTTATTGTTCAAATTCTCTTTCTAACCTAATTTGCATTTATGTTCAACTTTTTAAAGTCCAAAATTAGTTGTATTCGATGATGTTTATAATTAAGAATGCATTAAGTATTGGGATCCACTCAATAGTTATGTGGGAATGCATTTATAATGTGGTGGAAGAGAAATTTAATGGTCCTCATTTATATTGCAATTTAAATGCCTTTTTTTCATTTATGTGCCCACACAAATAGAATGCTCTCAAAAATAATAAAGGATGACAAGGGCTGCCCACAAAAGATACCAAAGCATGGAATACATGAAGTGAAAATTGGTTTAAGAGGCATTTAAAATATTAAAATATTGGAGCTGACACTAGGTTAGTTATTTCTCATTTATTTCATGACTTATTACTGGTAAAGAAGTTACAACCCAATGAAAGAAAATGACTAAATTTTTTTGTTAGAATATTTTTTTTTAATTAATTATAAATTAACACAATTCTGATTTAAAGAACACCGGTAGGAAAGAACCAGATAAATAAAACTTTCATTAATATTTGTTTTAAAGATTGATATTGATGCTCTGCAAAGAGGATTAGAAAATCTGTTTGATGGCAACACACACAAGAGCACAAGAAACAAACGTTAGTGTTAGCAACAAAAGATTATCCTAAACAGGCATATCAAGAGAGATATTAAGCATGAAATAGAAAGCATATAAACATAAAATGAAATAGCTAATCAAGATGCTCATAGTTGCTCCTCCCTTGTTCCTCTCCTCTCCAAGTCCCAAATGAGTGTAGCTCTCAGCAGCTTTTTGCACTATGGATGCTTATGGAGGATTGAGATTTAATACTAAGCTTCAAACATGAAATGAAAAGCTAAATACTATGCTAGAGTAGATAGTGATGCTATGAAAAAGCTCTATGCTAATGCCAGTATAACAACAATACTCTAAAATGCTTCTCCTTTGCTTGAGGAGAAGGGTTCTATTTATAGAAGAAATAGGGAAATGAAGGGTTAAGATTGAGCAATCTTAACAAGGGTTAGGATTGAAAGTTGGGGATCCATGTGCACAATTGGCACCAATAAAATGGTGACAAGTTTCAACATAGGATTGGGTTGAGAGAAGAGGTTGGAGGCATTAAAGGCCTGAGAAGACCTCATGGTTATCTAGAAGGCAAGGGTCAAGTCTAAATTAAGATTACCCACTGGATTAGGAGTTAATGCAAGGATAAACCTTTGTGCAAATGATTAAGAGATAATCATGGTCAAAGCATTAAAGGCTTGATGAGACCTTTGGGTTGGGTAGAGGTTGAGTCAAAACAAATGTTTTAACCATGTGGGAGGGTTTGAGGTAACCATTAATGGTTATTGGAGACTTTGGGGATTAAGTGGTTGAAGGTTGAAAGCCTTCAATGGTTATCAAAGACTTTGAGCCATTTAGTGGTTGAAGGTTGGAAGCTTTCAAAGGTTATCCAAGACTTTGAGGGTTAATTTGTTGAACACACAAAGCATTAATTGCTTTTCAAAGACTTTGGAGTCTTTGAGAAGTGACTCCAATTTGCTTAGGAATGTGACAATATTTAAGGGATGAATTTAGGCTAATTAGGAAGGGTTTAGAAGAATCTAGAAGGGGTTTAGGCATACAAGTGGATTTTGTAGGAAAATGCAAGTGGGAGAAATTTTGGTATTTTCAATTAAAATAAAATCATTTATTTCAATTAAATGGTGTAATTTGCATTTGGATAAATATTCAAATAAATATTAATTTATTTAAATGAGAAAATGAAGATAAAGCATTTAAATGCTTGAAGACTTTGAGGGAAACCATTAAAGGCTTGAAGACTTTAAGGAAAACCATTAAAGTCTTAAGAAGACTATAGAAGGAAGCCATCAAGTTTGAAGACTTTAAAGCCATCAAGTTTGAATACTTTAAGGGAAACCATTAAAGGTTTCAAGTGGGTGAGGATAAATAGGATTTTAAATAAATAATTTATTTAAAATAGTTGTGCAACTTGCTTTGGTAGGAAA
Source organism: Cryptomeria japonica (assembly GCF_030272615.1). Lineage (NCBI taxonomy): Eukaryota > Viridiplantae > Streptophyta > Pinopsida > Cupressales > Cupressaceae > Cryptomeria > Cryptomeria japonica. The sequence continues at coordinate 162,918,257 of NC_081415.1, read as the reverse complement.
ATACAAGTGGGTGGAGGATAAAGGTGATTTAAATAAATTGTTTATTTAAAATAATTGTGCAACTTGCTTTTGTAGGAAAATACAAGTGGGTGGAGGATAAAGGTGATTTAAATAAATGATTTATTTATTTAAATGTGAGAGGTGGGATTTTGGGGGATTTAAATAAATATTAATTTATTTAAATGTGAGAGGTGGGATTTTGGGGGATTTAAATAAATATTAATTTATTTAAATGTGAGAGAAGATTTAATTAAACAAATATGATTTATTTATTTAATTAATGGTATGAATTTGGTTAAGTGAATTAAATCAAATAAATTGAATAATTTATTTAATTAATAGGAGAAGAGGGTTAAGATGAATTAATTAAATATTAATTTAATTAATTATTAATTGATGGTTAAATAATCAAATAAATATTAAATATTTATTTAATTAAGTGGACAGATTTATGTGACTACAGATATTACCACAATTTCAATAGACTTGAATTCTTGACTAGGTATTAGGGTAAATAGGTTTATATTGAACCAACATCAATGCATGATAATGTGTTTTTAAGTGGATGTTTATGGGGAATTATTAGTAGAGTTGATTGTAATATAAAAATATATTAGAATTGGAATATAATAGAGAAATTTAAGAGGAACGAATAAGGTATAATTTGATTGCTCTTTGTGATGATGAATCATTATGAGTGATTTCAAACTTCAAATAAAAACACACACAATTTTATCTAGAATATTGTATTACAATTAGTGGATTGTGGAAAACTTATACCTTCTATTATTTTATTTACAAATTAAATGCATTTTATCATTATTTCTTTTTTTTGTGTGTGTATGCATTGTTAGAATAAGTTATTTTTATTTGGTATTAATCTTAAATTCTATTGAAAATATTGTTGCATTCTTGATTTTGAAATAAAATTTACTCTCTTTATGTGCACATTCATGATCAACAATGAATGGAAAATTTATCTTTCCCCATTGAAGATTAAACATTAGTTGTATGTAATGAATGGGATTAGTTTGGCTATTTTCCAGCTAGATGGAGGATTCATGGAGGTCAATAATGATATCACAAGACACAAGGTAGTTTAAAATACCCCTATTTCTATATTTAATTTATTTTTTCATTATGTTTTTATTTGGTATAGAAAATTATGTTTATTTTTAGAATAGTGTTAGAAGTTGAATTGAAGTCTTGTACATAAGTAAAATAACTAAACTTTTTTATTTTACTTTTGAGAATAAATGATAAAACATTTCTATAAATGTTATTAAATCTCAATAGTGAATTGTAGACAATTAGCAATCATTAAAGTGAAAAGAAATTGAAACTTTCAAAATATACTAAACATCATGCTGAAACACAAAATTTATTACAAAACATAGTAGACCTTTTGAAAAGAATAACATAATATCAATCTTTGAATTACCCAAACATGTCTAGATGAGGCATTGATATAAACATTGGGGAGTCAATTCTCTTGCTAGTGAGGACTATTTGTTCTACTCAAGGAAGTGTATCAAAACAAACATTAATATGATTTTTCTAATATCTTCACTACTGTTGTTTCTACTCCACAAGTACCTTCATGTTTGACATCTTTAGTTAACAGAGCCTCAAAGTTTCTTAGGAAATATTTGATAGAATAATAGTTTGTACCTTGTCTTTTTTAGTTACATATGATCAAGGTCTTAGGTCTTAAGACCATCATTTGAGATTAAAAAATCCTAGATACACCAACTCCTTCACAAAATTGTATTTCTTTAGATTAATTATAACAAACTTTTTCAAAAAATCTTTAAATACCTCATTCATAAGCCACATAAATGTGCTTGGTACATTAGTTAGCCCAAAGGGCATGACTAACCACTTGTACTAGTCCTCTTTAGTCTTGAAGGATGTCTTCCACTCATATCCTTCTCTAATAAAGATATAATGATACCCTCTCTTTAGGTTAATCTTTGTGAAGTACCTTTTTGCACTCAAACAATCAATAAGGTCATCTATCCTTGCAATAAAAAAATGAATTTTATTGCAATCTTGTTAATGGCTCGAGAGTCTCTACACATTGTTCATTCTCAATCTTTATATGGTTCTAGTATCGTAGGTACCATACATGGACTCAAATTCTCTTGAATCAATGCTTTCTTCCATAGCTCTTGAACTTGTCTATTCAAATCCACATTCTCTACAAGAGTCATTCTATGGGTTGCCTTATTTGGAAAACTTGCTCCTAGTACCAAATCCATTTGGTGACTAATCTTCCTCATAGGTGGCAAACACTTAGGTACATTATTTGACACAATGTCATGAAACTCCCCTAATAAATCTGAAACTTCCATCGGTATCTTCACACCTTCTTCTTTATCAACTCTAGGAATCAATGCATAACACATATTCTCATACTTTATACCATTCAAAAATTTCCACCATCAACTAAATAGATTCTTGCACTACTACAAACATTTTATTCTACTTCCTTTAGAGGTTGCAATATATGTTGAAGTCCATGCTTGTCAGAAGGGTGGTCAGCATAATATTCTATTGGTTTATATTGTTGTTATCTTTTGCATTCTTCTTTTGGTCTTTATTTAATCCTCCATATGATCTTCTACTAGTCTTTCCATCATGACCTCTTCCTCTCTACTTTCTTTCAAATATTCTATTTAGCTTCTATTCTAACTTTAGGAAAAACTAATAAGCATCCTCAATATTGGTCATCTTGAACAAACTTAGCTCCTCTTAAATTATTATCTTTAATCCATTTATATACCAAGCTACCTTCTCCTTTTTGGCTTCACAATGACCCATTCTGATCAATACCCTATACAACTCTTCTATGTAGTCTTTGACAAACTTACCTACTTTCTCCAAACCTTGCATCTTCTTCAACAAACCTAACTCATAATCAATAGGAAAGAACTATCTCTTCAAATTTCTCACCATCTAACCAAATATTGTTATCTTTTATTTTCATTTTTTATTTCTTTCTAGTTATACTTCCTTCCACCAAATACTAGCATGACCTTTTAGGTTGGTCTTTGCAAATTTGACCTTCTTAGGATCTTCTACTTCTTCATACTCAAAGTATTCCTCCATATCATTAATCCAATTAATCAACTCTTTTTTAGTAATAATTTTTTAAAATGTAGAGAATTCAATATTTGAGTTTTTTCCAATCTTGGAGATGGCCTTTAACAACTTGACTCGCTCGAGATCTCCTACTACATCTAATTCTTCTTGAAACTGTCCTTCTTTATCAGCTTCATATTCACTTTCATATTTGCTTCTTAGCTCAAACCATCTACACAAATCTTGTAGTTCTTTAACTTGTCTTAGTAGGGCTCTAAAATCCTCTTCTATAATAACAACACTCCTCTCATTGCCACAACTTCCTCAAGGAGGCATTTTGATCACTTTTCTCACAAACCCATAACTACAAGTCCTAGTGCAAAGTGCCTCACATTTTACAATTTGTTTACACATTTAGGATCTCCTACTTTTATACCACTTAATGAAGGGTTACTCCACCCAACACTCACACACAGTGTAATAATAAATAATACCACAAAAATTGCAAGTAGAAAAATAACACACTTTATATTTCTTTAACAAAATGGATTATAATTTTAAAAAATTACAATGCGACAACCACATGGGCCACATGGGCTTACATTTTACAAATAAAAATAAAGTTTTTAACAAAACCCTACAATCTAGAGCCACAATCTATATTGATGGAAACTATCTTATGTAACCTTTGTTTACCTCTTTATTGGCACCAATAATTGCCTTCAAATCTTTTGGAAGGTGTAACTCCCCCATTTTTTACCTACCAATTTTCCCTCCTTTTTTCTTGCACTAGAATATGCCAAAAACATGTTCACTAGAGTATTTCAATTTTAAAAATTTTTCCTTCTAAAGAAGCACAACTTCTGAAGACCATTAATTTTGGTCCACGAACCCACCCAATTAGGCTCCCTTTTTTCAAACTAAATATTTCAGATTTCTCTATGCCATGCTTTTCTCAAATCAAGAATTGATCAAACATTCATCGAGGTTTAATTTAGTCTTTTAAAGGTCCAAAATTTAAGTTGAATATTTTTTTTATAAGATTTTGAACCTTGAAATATTGATATCTCCCAAACGATGTGTGATATTGAGATAATATTTTCACTAGTCATTATATTTTTCTATTCCACTCCTTAGGGTAAATTTTCATGTCCATAAGTGCTCGTATATGTCAACTTACTTAAAATAATAGGTGATAATTTTTGTCTATTTTAAACTTCTGACTATCCAACACCTCATAAGGGTCATCATGGGCTCTAAAGCAACTAAAGAAGCCTACAAAATACAAGGAAAATACAATTTTTTTGGGTGATGCAAGATTGCCCTTACACAAATAGTTGCTCTTGCACAAAAGTTAAATCCTAGGATTTCTAATCATAAATAGGCTCACCAAAAGTGTATACGAAAAATACTATTTCCTCAATTATTATCTATGTTAATTAGTTAAATGTATCAATAAGAAACAATTAAGCTAAATCATTGAGTTTGGTAAGTAAATGCTACATTAGCTAATTATTTTAATTAAATAAAAAAGGATAAGACACTTAGATAGGAACTACTATTAATAATAATATTTTGATATTGCACAAAAATTTATCATTGATGCTCAAAAAATGATAACCACAATATCTTCACTACTTGGAAATTATGATACACCCAAAATACTATACACATCAAATCCATGTTGTGTGTGATAGATCTTGTAAATTTTGAAACTATCCTAATGTGTATATTATTTATGGTATTTAGTTAATCAATGTAATGAAATCTAATCTTGATTGACTTGATTCATCGGTCATATCTCCAACATTTTCTAATTATGTAGGTAGTAATTATATTGAAAAATTATTAGAGAAAATATTGAATTATAAGTTTCATGTTCTCCTATGTTGATCATCTTGATTAGATCAGTTTCATGACCACAAACTAAGATTGAAAAAAATGATATTAGATGTATAGGCCTCCTAGATGAATTTGATACAAATTAAGTTCCTTTTAGTCCTCTAAATTGTAGGAGTTGATTTAACCTCACAAGACAATAATCATTTTCAAGCACACCATCTATCACAATCAAGAAAGAATAATATGCTCAACAACTTGATATTTTTGTATTGATTGCACAAAAGAATAATGTAACAAGGAATTAATGAATCCTTATGGAAAGGATGAATGAAACCCTAGATGAAAACCCTAAAACTAGATTAAACTATCTAGTGCTAAGCGTCACAATCATAATGAATGAGACAGCTTAAGCTATTATTAGCCTAATTTAATAAAAGGAAAAAGTACCTATGTTTAGCTTAAGTGAACAAAGTAATTAAAGGACCTAACTAATTAAATAATTAGATAATGTCATAATTACTCTAGCAAAAATGAAGTGTTCATAGAATTATTCTCATCTCTAATGCATAATATTATCAAATACCGAGGGAGAGCGAGATGGTGGAACTAGATAGTAGTAGGAGCGGCGCTAGTGAATAGAACAGGGTTACCAATCCGAGGTATTCTGGCTCCTAGTCCACGAAGGTTGGTTCTTGGAGCGATGAAGTAGACATTGCTTTTCCCATTAAGACTGGTAGATTGCAAGCGGTCCAGGAACCAGATAAAGTGGGGGTAAGAGATAGGTTTCAGGGCTCCAAATATTCCAGTTCGCGGTTAAACCATGGAAATCCCTACTCAAGTGGTAATTTGTGCCCTATTGACCCGCACAAGTGGAAGGCGAATGGTTTCAGTTGGAACAACAAAGGCTGGTTCTGCAAGGCTAACCATCCCATATCCGAGGGCCCAAGAAACTGGTATCCACTGCCTAAACCTAACACTTCCGATGCGCCGCTTGAGAGAGATATCCCTTATACCGACTCTTTTTTGGCTCCCCTGACTGATCATGGTAATTTCCAAAAATGGAATGGGCACTTTAGGCAAGGAAACTCTAAGGCAGATCAAGCAAGGTTTTGGAGATCTAACATCCATCTGATTAATCAGAACCCTCAACTGAATCTTGAAAGACACCCAGATTTTTGGAGAGCAGGATCTCTCTCTCAGCGGCCCCGTTTTCATAAACCGGTAAGTAAAACCTCAAGATCCACTATCTATCTGGATGAGAATAAAATTAATTATGCTCGGTCAAATTTTCTTGAGTCTTGCCTTTGTATCAAGTGGGGTGGTGGAAAGTGGGTTAAGGATAGCTTTGAATCCTGGTGTAGAGCGCAGTGGGGAAAGGATATTAATATTAATATTCTCCCGAATGATTTCTATATGATTGAATTTATGAGCAATAAGGAGCAATGGCAAGCTAAAAATAGAGGTCCATATATCCTAGATGGCATTGAAGTTCACATCATCGATTGGCAACTCAATTTCAATCCCCAGACATATGTCTTGCCAGATAGAAAGGTATGGATAAGACTGTATAATTGTACCTCGGATTATTGGCACATTGATGTCATTAAGCACATATGCAAAAACCTTGGTACCTTTGTATCGGGTGATGATATCTTGGAAGATAAACTATGGGGAAGCTTTCTCAAAATTTGTATTAGCACAAATCAAATCAATAAGATCCTTGACGAAGTTAGAATTATTGGGGCTGGAAAGATTTGGATTCAAAAGATTGATAGGGAAGATCAGTTGCATATTTGTCCTAAATGCTTCTCCTTGGATCATATCGGTATTAGTTGTGATGTCTCGGCTACGATACAACGAAATTATTCCTATATTCAATCTCTTATTGAGGATAAACTGCAACTGAAACCTCTCATTACTGATGACTCCATGGATGCCCTTTGCAACGATACTCTTGAGAACGAGAATGTTACGCTAACGGAGGCAACCCCTTTGATCATAGTCTCCCCCTCCTCTGGTCAAAGCGAGAGCCAACAAGATCTTCTCACACTATTGGAGAAGACCAAATCCCTACAGGAAAACATTGAATCCAAGATTGCGGACTCTCTTCCACCCTCCCCCTTTGTGCCTAGGAGTCAATTGACAATTGAAGATGGAAATCCACCCTCTCAAGATATGGAGAATGACACTATAGGGGTGGTGGGAGGGTAGAATCACTCTCCAATACGTAATGAACTAGAAGATGGCAAAATTGAAACCTCCTCCTTGGAGGGGGAGGAGGACTTTGAACCTGACTCGAAGCTTATAATGGAGGGTTCTTTAAAAGGTTTTGGAAAATCATATTCGACTATTGATAAACCAAATTTTAAACCAAAAGGTGTGCAGGGGCGCAAGTCCAAAAAAGTCATGCTAGCAGTAGCTGGTGCTGCTTATGGTCAAACTAAACTTAATTTAGGGAAGGGAAATGCCCTTCCCTAGGAGTCATGAGACTCATATCTTGGAACGTTAGGGGCATCAATGCCCCGAACAAATGGCGCTTGATTAAGCACCAGATTGATGACACCAAAGGAGATATTTGGCTACTACGGGAAACTAAATGGAGCAAGGCTGAGATTGAGGCCAAAATGAGAGTTTGGAAACAGTGGAATGGGTTTTTTAGGCAATCGGATGGAACTTTCGGTGGCTTGGGAATTATTTGGAACCCCATGAATGTTAAGATCTCACTTGTGGGAGAAGATAAGTATTGGCAACATTGCTTGGTCACTATTCTTGGACGAAATGAGAACTTCAATCTCTTCAATGTGTATGGACCTTCTTCTACTGGTGATAAGCGGGCTCTTTGGGATCTCCTATCCATTAAGATAAACAATATTACCGATGGTAGTTGTGTGGTAGCTGGGGATTTTAATGCGATCCTTCTAGGCACTAAGAAAAGTGGGGGTATTCAGAGGACTGGTACATCCCAAAAAGACTTCTTGGACTTTGTTGAGAAGAATCACCTCTTAGACATTGTTCCAAAAAATGGATTTTTCACATGGTCGAACCGGACATTGGGCTTCACTAATATTGCTAAACGGCTTGACCGGTTCCTTGTTTCTGGTGATTAGCTAGGCCAAAATCTATCCTTAGAATCATCTATTCTATCACTCACCAGATCAGATCACTACTTGATCTGTTTGGAGGTCGCCTTGGCTCAAGTGGAGGGAGGTACTCCGTTTCAGTTTGAGAAAATGTGGCTTGAGTGGCTGAACTATATGATCTTATAGCGGCTTGGTGGAATGAGCCAGTATTTAGGAATCATTCGAGACTTCTCATTCTTAATTAAAAAATCAAGTATATTAAGGTTAAGATCAATGAATGGAATAATAACCAGTTCAAGAATATTCATATGGAGAAATTAAGAATTAAGGTTGAACTCAATGAATGAGGAGCTATTCATCAAATAAAATTCTCTCAAATCTAACCTAAATGAAATCCTTAGATATGAGGAAATCCACTGGCGGCAAAAATCAAGGGAGTTATGGTTAAAGGAAGGAGATAAAAACACCAAATTCTTCCACCGGTCGTCCATTGCCAATCGAAATAGAAACAAAATATCAGAGATTATGAGATCGGATGGAGTCACTGTCAGGAATTATGAGGACATCGCGCAGGAAGCTGTAAGATTCTTTGACTCTCTACTGAATGGTGACCATTAGATTGATCATGAAGCAAGAGCCAGAATTCTGAACTCAATCTCATCCATCATTTCTACTAATCAAAATATAACTCTCTGTATGCCCATTTCTATTGATGAAGTAAGGAAAACCACCCTCCAGTTGAAACCGGATAAGACTCCTAGCCTAGATGGCTTCCCTATTGCGTTCTTCCATCATTATTGGGATATCATTTCTCAATATTTATACCTTGCTATAGAAGAATCAAGAAAGAATATGACTATGTTAGGGGCCATCAATCACACCTTTTTGACTCTAATTCCAAAGAAGCAGAACCCACAATAGATGAGTTACTTTAGGCCTATCGCTCTATGCAATACTGTATATAAGATTGTAACAAAGATCATAGCTAACAGATTGAAGCCTCTCCTTAAGAACATCATATTAGAGGAACAAAGTAGGTTTGCCCCTAGAAGATCCATTGTAGAAGGTATCATTGTTGCTCATGAAACACTCCTCATAGCCAGAAAAACCAAGGACTCCTGCATGATTTTAAAATTGGACTTCTTGAAAGCTTATGACATGGTGGATAGGGATTTCTTATTTGATGTTCCCAATAAATTTGGCTTTTGCAAGGAGTGGCTCTCTTGGGTTACGAGTTGTCTCTCTTCCCCCAAATTCTCTATTCTGGTCAATGGTTCATCCCACGATTTCTTCTCTTCGATAAGAGGTATTAGACAAGGTGATCCATTATCACCCTTTCTATTTATCATAATGGTTGAAGCTTTAGGTCAATCCATAAGAGCTCTCCAACAAGATGGTCATTAGGTTGGAGTTAATGTGGCAATAGGGGTTGAAAAAATGAATCATCTTCAGTTTGCTGATGACACCATTCTATTTGGATCGGCTTGTAGGCGGGAAGCCAAATCAATCAAAACTTGCCTTGATGATTATTGTTTGGCTTCTGAACAAAAAATCAACTAGCACAAATCTGAAGTGTTTTTTGTCAACACTCCGCTCAACTTGCAAATGGTATTATCAATGATTCTCAATCTTAGAGTTGCTAATTTCCCAAGGAAATTTATTGGTACCCCCGCTCTTCATTGGTAGTAATAGAGCTCACTACTAGAAGAACCTCATTGATAAGTCCAAATCCAAGCTTACAACTTGGAAAGGCAAGTGGTTATCTTCTGCAGGGAAACTCACTATGATAAAGTCGGTCCTTTCAGCGCTACCAGTTTTTTCCATGGATTGCCTACGATTACTAGTGGCAGTTGAAGATGAATTGATTTCTCTAATGAGAAATTTCATTTGGAATGGGTCAGATGATAAAGGTAAATTTCCCTTGATAGTTTGGAAAAATATTTGTCAACCAAAAATGGCAGGTGGTGCCGATATTCGCCAAATATCAATTATGAATTTAACAATGGGTGCTAAACTGGTTTGGGAAATCTGTAGCGGCGAGAAACAAAAATGGGCAAGGCTCCTAAAACATAAATAGCTGGACTCCCTAGAACCTAAGAGGATTCTGACCATCAACAAACCTCCCAAGGGTTCGGCTATCTAGAATTTCATTTTGGACAGCAGGGAAATCATAAGCAATTAGGTTACCTAGGAGGTCAGGAATGACAAGGATGCCTCCTTTTGGTTTGATTCTTGGTCAAGTGAAGCTTCCCTATGTCACAACCCCTCTCTACATCCTATTATGGAGAAAACCTATTGCCTCTAGGGGCATAATATCTGTGATTATGGTTATCCAATCCTAGAAAATGGTATTTCTAAATGGAAATGGAACTCCTTGGACGAGCTAGACTTGGATCGGTTGTAGAAGGACTTATTTACTGACATTCTCAACAAAAGGATTATTTTCCCTTCCCCTGATAAGGATATTATTAGGTGGTGTGGCTCCTCTGATGGAAAATACAAGGTATGCTATGGCTACAAGCTGAAAGAAGCGGCTATAAATAAAAAAGACTGGCCTGTTAATCTATTTTGGCATCAACACCTCCTTCCCAAAGCGGGTTCCTTTGCCTGGTTGGCTTGCCAGAGGAAAATATTAACTCAAGAAAGCCTCCATTCAATGGGTATCAATGGACCCAGTAGATGTCCTTTATGTCTAGATCAGGAAGAGACTGTAGATCATCTTCTTCTCAATTGCAAATTCTCCAGTCATTGTTGGTGGTATTTCATGGGAAAAATGAGATTATTTGACCCCTTCCCAGCAGGGCTGGACAAATGTTTTTTGCAATGGCCTAAACTGGTAGGAAAGGCAGTTTTTCCTGATTTTCTCTTCATCCTCCCATCACTTCTGATTTGGGAAATTTAGAAAGAAAGGAATCACAAAATCTTCCAGGGTAAAGATATGGGCCCTCAGTCTCTTTGTGCGAAAATTGAGAACCACCTGACTGAGCTTCTGAATATGGCGACCCAATCCAAAACACTTATGAATTTTTTTTCACGGACTGGGATTGTAAGATTAAGATGGCTCTTCCAAACCTACTCATCCCTCTGATTTTCGATCTGGGCTCTCTGGTGGATCAGACCAATCCAAGAGTAGGGGTGATTTGGGATGCACCAGCGGTTGGGTGGAGCAAGGTAAACTTTGATGGTGCTTCTGCAGGTAATTCAAGCCAAAGTGGTATTGGTTGTATTCTGAGGGACTGTGATGGTCTCTGTATAAAAGAAATCTCCAAAAATATTGGAGTGGCTACTATTAATGAAGCGGAATTCAGATAGACATTGAGAGGTTTTCAGCTAGGGAAGGAGCTTGGGGTGTAGAAAATTCATTTGCAGGGTGACTCATTATATGACATTAACGTGATCCACTGCAATAACAGCCCTTGTTGGTGCCTTAACCAGTGGCTTCAACCGATCCTGGTGCTGCTAGCTACCTTTAATGAATTTCGGGTTAGCCATTTCTACAGAGAAGGCAATGGTGAAGCTGATAGAATTTCTAAATTGGCTATAACCGTTAGTGACCCCCCCTGAAGATCCATCAATGATGTTTTCTATTGGGCCAATTGACATGCTCTCCTCACTCAAGTTGGGTCCTTTGAAATATGGCATGTGCCGGTGGGTCTCTTGATAGGTGTGCACTCTCCATTTCTATCTACCCCCTCAGTATTAGACGCGATTCCCCCTCTCCACCTTTTGGTCTTGTTTTCGGTGGAAAGATCGACTGGCCGCCTTGTTAACCAGTTAAGGTCTCCTCTTATCATCGTGATGTGATGCATTGTCAACATTATTGATTAGTACTAGCTTTTGGCTCATGGCTATTAAATACAAGTGTACTTGAGTATCCAGTTATGACTATATCCTTTCAAGATTTGTTTATGGTCACTTGATGCTTAAAGTCGGTCGACATCAAGTTGAGGAGTTTTGGAGCAGATGGTTAGTCAAATACCGATAGCTCACACGTGTGGGCATTTATTGGAGACATAGGTGTAGGGTGTCGTATTCTTTGGTTTGATTCCTTGCTATTTAATAAAGGAATACCCCTTCTTTCCACCATATTTTTCTTTCCTCTCTTGGCAACTCAGTATGGAGACCCCAATCCTCCTCAAAGCTACTTGTTGACAAATGGCTCTCCTGGGCGAAATCACAGACATGCGTCTACAAGAGGTCCTTTTCTTTGACATCCTCTCATTCTCAATAGCTTAAAGAGGATCCTGGGAAAGGAATTTCTTAGGGCTTACCACAGGTACAGAGCCAATGCTGATATTCCAGCCTTTTTTCTTGCAATATTAATCTACATGGGGACTAGTAAGCAGCAAGTAAAACTGCTAACCCAGATGATGTTCAAGCACTGCCTGTTGGGGGAAATCGATGTTGTATTGGATAAAATTGATGCCAATTTCAGAATTTTGCTTTCCCAAAACTACTATATGTCACTTAGCAATGGAGCGGAGGTGAAGAAGCTTGTGATTGTTAATTCTCTAGACTTTGAATCCTTCCAAGCAACTTGGCTCGTCATCTCCAGGAACATTGAGTTCCTTCTGAAAGCGGATGGTATACAAAGCAGTTTCACGTTGAATTGGAGGGCAATTTTTCTCTATGGTGAAGATCTAGCGGTGACTAATGACTTCAGGATCCTTGAGAATTGTGATCTGGTGGATGGAAACGACTGGGGTTTGGGTTGGGTGAAGAATGGTATCCAAACGACTACCGACTTCCTAAGGAGAAGGCAGAATCAATAGCTCATTTGAATTGCAGCTCTGAATGTCCCATTGTCTTAGATGCGGCCAATGCGCTCATGGATGATGCTTCTGATGGCTCTCTGTGACTCTGGTTGATTCTAAGCCCTCAGGTCTCTCTGCCTTTTGAGATTGTTTGTTTTTGTCCTATGACCTCTATGTCCTTAAGAGGTCAGTATATTGTTGTCCTCATCCAATCCTGTGTTGATTTCTCTTTTCCATGGATTAGAGCTATGGTAGGGGGTTTTCCTCCTGATTCTTTTCCCCTACCGCTCTTATTGAATCAGGCCTTGTATTCTCCCTCTTGTTTAATACAAGGGTGTTCCCCCTCTGCAGCTATTTACTTATTAAAAAAAAAATATTATCAAATACCATCCCATGAATTAATTTTTTAGTGAATGGATTTCAATATCAACAACAATAAATCAATAAATATGTGCTAGTTCAATTCATAATGCCTATTGAAATAGGAAATAACACTATAAAAAAATAATTTTAGGGGTTATTTCTATGTGGTGTAGGATCAAACCTACATTTCATAGATTTGTCCTAGGATGTGATAATGTAAAGGTGAAAATAAAATTATTAGAATGAAGGAACTAATGGATCATAACAATTGTTAATAAAAATGTGTGCATAAAATTACATGAAAATATGAATAGGATAAGGTAGAACATATAGAAGCATATCAATGGGATTGGTGAAGGATTAGGGAATGATTCCAACTTTGCACAATAATGTGTCATTTCTTGGTATGCATGATTGAATTAAGCTGTTCTATTGAAATGAGCTCAAAACTAAATGCGAGTTACCATGGGTACACAAATTTTGCCATTAAAAAATATCTTTGGAATACAATAGGAAAGAAAGTGGCGTGAGATTAATGGTAGGGATAGATAATATATGTGATGAGATTCTACTCAAGTTCATAATTATTCAAGTAAAAGATGCTATAGATAACCTGTAGTGCCATTCCATATCGCACTCTTTTATGATATTCTTGATAGATATTTATGGCTTATTTATATTTCTAATGATTTTAGTTTGATGTTAGGCATTGTATAGTAACAGCTGATACATTATGCTTTTATGTGGATGATGATACACTCAAGAATCTTATGATGATGGGACATATGTTTGGTTATTTATGTGCACTCATTATATGCATGTTGTGGTTTATATCTATTTATGATGATGTTGTATTATGTGCTAACCCTACTTCATAATTATATTGAATATGATGAGGATATCAATGATATTTTGTTGTCATGATTGTATTATTGCTATGGATGTGAAAGAGACGGTGTTACACCACTCATTTATGAGCAGGCTGTGATGTTGTGATTCTCTTTCAAGTATATGATTGTCTATGATATGTGCAAATATATATGTTGTTATATAGACGTTTCGTGTTTTGCAGGATGCGGGTACTAGACATCAACTCCACCTCATTTCACAAGTATGAGCATGTCTCTAATCCCAATGGCAAGTTGATTGGAGGTGACATGAGGTCTTATCACACTCTAGGATTAATTTCATGTTTGGCTGATTTTATGAGATGTGGTGATTAATTAATTAATTAATTAATTATTATATATATAGTTTAGCCGATTTTAAATTATTATGATGGTTGGTTTGGATATTTAAATAGAAATATATTTAACTATTGAGAGCTCATAATGAATTAAATTTATTTTATGAGATTATATTTAGTTGAGCATTTATGTTATTTGTGCATTTGATTTATTTGATTATTTATCTATTGGATTATTTAATTGGTTGATTATTTAGCTACTTGTTTTATTGTTTATTTAATTGTTTGATTATTTAGCTACTTGTTTTATTGTCTATTTAATTGTTTTAATCTTGATATTTGTGAGGGGTTGTTAATAATAATATTATTTGTATTATTTTTTTTTGGGTGTGAGGTGGTATGACTATGATGATTTTTGAAAGTATTAGAGGTTTGATTTTGTCGCGAAGTTTTGGTTAGAGGAGTTTTTTCTTCAATTTTGATCTTGGATTGGAAAATGATTTCTACATGGTTTGAGGATTGGAGTTGATTTTCAAACTTGCGGTGTTGTTGTGTATGCGTGGGAGGATTGGTTGGGTTGTGGCTGTTTAGATTCTTCAGTTTTGCTATGCATTTTCTTCTTCAAATTTCTTGTCCATTTCTTCAATTTCCAGGTTGGTGGTTCTGATCTGATTTTGTTTATGCATTTTTTTTAAAGGAAAATATTTTGTGCACTATGCTTGTGAAAGGAGAAAATATTACTTTGTTGAGTGCTTGGAAAATGCCTATTGCATATTCTAGAAATTTTGTGTTTCTCTTTTCATACCTGTGCTTGAATGGAAGGATTTGGTCGTTAATCTCTTGAGAGGGACTGTGTCTAAGATTTGTGATTCTATGTTTCTCCTTGTAAAGTGGAAAATCGCGATTGAACCCTAGTTGCTCTCCCCTCTTCCAACTCCAAGGAGAGAGAAGGGAGGTTCACTAGGGTTGATGGTTTTCACTTAGGGGAGAGACTTTACATTCAAAAGAGGGGTTGAAACCCACAAGATCCAATCCCACACAATGCAAGATTGGATGCTAAATGTGTTTCAAGGGTTAAGAAAGCAAGGCTACCCTCTTTTGTAAAGAATGTTGATAGAAGAATTAAGCTAGGAATGCATAGAAAGTGACAAAGATTCGCTTTATAAACTGAGATAGGGATATAGGATGAAGCTGCAGACCTGGAATTAGCAGTAAAATGTCGATACGGCGCTGTCCTGCAAATTTGAGCAAAAGTTGTCGGGACGATGGCGCCCGGCGCCACGGTCCTCCGAGAAATCCGCGAAACGAAGGGGGATCTGTTCGTCTCTGCACAAGGATTCCAGATCTTCAATTTCAGCCGTGTACCTGCAACCTACACACAGAAAAAGCGAAGACGATTGGGGGGTTAGGGATTAGGGGTTTGCCATTAGGTCAAACCCCGGTTTTGGAATTAACCAAGAAATGAGCAAGTGCTGTAAATGTAAATGACTGTAAAACAAGTACTAATACCTTGTTCTAAGGATGTTTGTATCCTTATGTGCGAAGGTATAGATGTTGTATGTTGTTGTAGTATGTTGTATGTAGTATGTAGTAAGTGATCTCCTCTTCAATGGTTGAATCCTTGTCTTGAATGCAACACTTAGCCTTGAATGGAGACTTGGAATGAATGCTTGAATGCTTGAGTATAGTTTCCACGCTTTGTACACATATCCTCTTCATGCTCAATGAGAGAGAAAAATGTAGTTTATATACTTGTCAATTAGGGTTAAAAGACTGATTTTCCCGACCTTAGGCCGACTAGGGAATGTAATTTCCAATTTGCAAACAAAAAGACCCAAGACCCCTTAGGAGACCGGGCCCAAAATAGGCCCAGGGACCAGGGCGCTGGGCACTCTGGTCCCACCTCCCGGGACAGCAGGGTGCAAGGAGGTTCAGGCCAGGGTGCTTGAAAAATGCAGTTTTCAGTGTCGTAATCAGGTTTCGGGGTCTCCATTTAGGTTGCGTGTTGCGTCGCCATCGTGAAGACCGAAATGCAGTCGAAATTGCAAGTGTCACAATTTTAGGACGCTACACTCCTCTTTTGATTTGTTATATTAGATGGGAAGCCTCTATTTCAAATTTCTCAAAGGTTGTATTGTGTTTGGAGCCCTAAGAGTTGTACTCTTGAAATTGTGTTCATGTTGGGATATTTGCGTTTTGCCCTTCACTATATCTAATTTTTAGAAGGATTTTGTTGTCATTTTCCCCTTGAGGTTATGTTTGCGTGTTGCATTATTGTGTGTTGAATTCTTATTTTGGTTTGTCGAAGAAGAAGTTTTGGGCTTCGCCTGTGTCGAGTGTCATATATATTGGATTTTGAAGGTTATATTTATCATTTTTTGTTGGCATAATCTTGCCCTTGGTCGTAAAACACCCTTTTTTCAGTTGTGTTTGAAGTCAGAATTGAATTCCAAATCTCTTCCCATGTTAGCTAATAATTTATTTTTCTCTTTGAGTCGTATTTCACTTCATGTGTTGGATGCGCTAAAATGAACATTATGTTCGCTAGTTCATTCATCGTATGTGCTAATCTGATTAACAAAAGCGCCAGACTGATTGGTGAATGCGTTGTTCTATGTGGTAAATGAGCCATAGTTTGTCTTGTATACACCATTTTATGTGTCATATGCACTATTCTACACAGTAAAAGCCCTAAAAGATTTTTTAAAAGTGCCAAAACAATGAGAAAGCGCCAGAGTTTTTTGCAAAGGTGTTGTTTTGTCATTTTGATCTTGCTAGTTAATTTTTTGAGTCTATGTCGAACTAGAGGCTTGATTTCAGGATTTTTGTGATTCCCTGTGATGTTTTTGGTTTCAATTTATTTGGTTTTGAGATTTTGATATATGATTGTATTATGGCTTTTGAGAGAGATTGTTATATCTTGTAGTAAAATGTTGGAATCACATTTTGGATTTACCATGCTTTGAGATTATTGGTTTCATGGTTGGATTATTGTATTAGGTTAATGAGTATTGGCATTATGGGATCAAATATGAATTACGATTTAGTTTGGATATGGAACCTTTGAAATGTAGTACCATGTGATTCTTTATATTGATGTTTTTACTCTATGTTTTAGGAACATGATAGGGGGAGTGGCTTCCAAGTGGGTCTCGGGGTCTAGGGAGAGACTACCAGGATATCTCATTGGAATTTTTCTATAAGCAAGTGATAATGTTAATTAATTGATTTAGGGTTTTGCGTAGCTTTCACATTAAACAAGATAAGAAAATGTTTGGAGCCCCACTGATGGCCTAGAGTGCTAGTACATGATCGGGATGAGTTTGGGAGGTCCTTGTGGCATGACCATACTCCCTTGTCTTCATCCGCATGGGTATCACTTGGGGGCTGGGGTCTAGAGAGACTACTAGGAGAACCCTTGTAGATGGGTGTGTCTTATGTTGTTGATCTTGTTGTGAGAAAGTCTATTGTTCTATGTTCCTTGGATGTTAGGTGTCAACCTAGGTTAGAATGTGTATGGGATCTCATGTCATTCTATGAAGCATGAGGGGTGGTCATTTTGGTTCCGGATGGCCGGGTGGTTTGGTGCCTTCTTTAATTGGGATTTTCTTTGTTGGATGTTCATGCGCGTGATTGATGATTCTTTATCTCTTAAGCTTGTTGTGTTATGGATTCGTGAGACAGTTGTGATCTATTCTCTTTATTGAGAGATATCATTGTAACATGTAACTTGGATATTTATTCTTGTAGTTAGAGATATGATTTCCTATTAAAGAAGATAATGTAAACTTGTATCGATCATCTTTGTGTGAGATGTAGTGTGTAGTATGTAATAATGACTTGTATGGTTTCTTCTATTAAAGAATGGTTTTGATTATGCTATAGAGTCATTGTGAAATACCTAGTTGATGGAAATATTGGTTAGGAACATTTAGAATTGGTGCTTTAAAATGGACCTATTGCATTAGAAGTATTAAATATGTTACAAATAATGAATAAGAGATAATGGGTAATGATTACTTCCTATATGTTATGAGATAAATGTATGTTAGGTTAGATAAAGGAAAATCATGTGTTAGTGTTATTTGATGCTATGTTAAGTAACAATGTTGAGTTACCCTAGGGAAAGTAAATTAAATGATATGCGTTAATTCTGCTTGTGCATTTATGTTTTATGAGATCATGTTTAGTTAATGTATGTGTAATCTTGATATATGTGTGTTGTATTAGATTTTCTAAAAAAAAACGTGTTCCTATTTTCTAATTAGTTGGTTAGTTTCTTTGGGGTTTTCTTGGAGGGCATTTAAATAATCACACGATACAACTACTTAGGGCTTGATTTCACTAACGACCTTAGTTGGAAATTTTCATATTTAAGATAATCCAAGGTGGGTTGACAATGCTATACTCTCTATAAAGTAGGTGAAAAGATGATTTATGGGACTAGAAAACTACTTTAGACTTGATTAGGGTACTATTAATGCTATACAAGTGTGAACTTTGCTCCAATGGTATGCCAAGTCTAAAGTGGAGACAAAATAATATAATTTATAAATGTTTAATCATGAACAACTTTATGCTAGAGCTTATGTATTATAAAATAATATTAAAAAAATAAGTACTTTTTTTAATGGAAACAAAAACTATAATACATCTTGTAAGCAATATAAGGAAATTAAAGAACTTGTAGGAGTATAAAAGGTTAACGACAGTTATGAGAAAATAAAAAATAAAAAATAAAAAAAAATTATGAATAAATAATTAGGGCCTCAACTCAAGGAAATTTTCAATCACCCATCAAGATATTAAAATATGTGTGAGGAAAAAGTTTAAACTATGGATGTGGACAAAGCAATTTAAGAAGAACAAATAATGTTTTTTTTTACTGAGTTGAATCCCATTTATGAACAATGATCAAAAATCTTACATGGGAAAAAAATAGAATAGAAAATTAAGATGCTCATAATCTCGCCATTGACCTGTTCACACGAACCAAGATGTGAGATGGGTAAGTGGAAGATTCAAAAAGAATATTGGGAAGATAGATTATGTATTTTTTGCACTTTAGGTAGGATATAAATGGAAGGGCATTATCATGAAATATTTCATATATCAAAACATTTGGAATAATTATTGAGACAACTCTAAGTATGGGATGTCTTTGTCTACCATATTCAAATTCAAAGACAAAAATGCTAAAAAAAAATGTAGGTAGCTTCTCATCAAAATTTACAATAGAAGAATGAATCTTTAAAATTAGAAAAATAGTAAAAATTTAAACTACGACCTTACTACCATATACACTTTCCCAACAATATCTCACTTGTTTGATTTTTTTAATTTGGAGTCTAACTATCTTTGGTAATATAAATGTTCTATCTATCTAAAATAACCTTATTACTTTAATACTTTGAAGAAGACAACTCTAAGGAGAGTTTCTTCTTCAGATAGGTGTTGAATTTCTATTTAAGAATTCGTCTTTTTTTTATTTATATCATGAGATAACCTAGCGACCCAACCACACCTTGCATCGGTCTTACATTTTGGGTCATACTTTTTGCCCATTTTGGGGGCATAGAGGGGTCGAGTTGAGGCAAGGATAGCTTGATGGATGTTTGAGCAAACTCAAACAACCTAGCCGATGGGTAAACCAACCAGCAAGAGTTGAATCTTGGATCTACATGGGAAGAACCCAAAGCCTTGGCACCACCTTACCAACCGCTTCAGCTATGAGCTAAAGCCAAAGAATTCATCTCTTTATAAAAGATTTATTGAATTAAAATACAAAACATAACAAATTTCCTAACACACCTTAAATCATATAAAAAAATGATATCAAAAATTAAAAATAAATAAAACAAAGGTTAAGTAAAAATCTATTTTTTAATTAATAGGACTCTACCATATTACAATATAAACGACACAAAATACAAATTATTCACACAAATAAATAACCAAAATAAAAATATACCTTAAAATATAAACAAAATTGAAAAATTAAAACATCATAAACAAATTTCCAAAATAAATGAGAAATTTTTAGACTTCCCACGAGGAACATATTTTTTATTATAATTTTTACTTCATAATTAAATAGGTCACCAACCCATCATTGAACCCTACAAACATCATGTGATTCTCATAAAATTTCATAATTAAATAACCTACCAAAACATTTCAATTTCCTTTTATCATATATTTTCTGCTTTTTCATTGGCATTGTATTCTATATCAAGGTAAAGACAATGGTATGCAAAATTCACATGGAGCATGTGATTTCATATTGGAGAGTCTTGTCTTATTGTCTTCTAGTCTTGTATTCTTTGGAAATTTGCAACGTTTTTCTCAAGATCTATGGAAAAAATGAATAAAATGATATATAATTAAAAAAAAAAATGATCCTTACAAGATTAAATAGTTATTTTGGTCTCACCTAATATATTTTTTTAATTTGTATTTATTATTAATGAAGTAATGTATTAGTGTATTATGGTTGTATTTCAAAATTAGTCAAAAAAAATCATTTTTGTAAGTTACATCAAAGAAAAAATTAATCTTATAGTGACATATAAAACATTTAGTAATATAAGTTTTGATGTACATGTTTGATCTAATTTTATTTGGAGGTATTTTAAGACAGATTTAATAAATATATTGGATGTGACTACATCATTAATATTTAAAAACCTAAATAATAACTTTCTAAACTCTTAACTCAACTAAAAAAATATATATTTTCTTCAAAAACATTAACTTATCTTTTAGGCATGTGCAAAACACAAAATTACAATACAAAATTCCTATAAAACTATATTTATTTTTGTTAAATAGATATATAAATAATGAATGAGATTGAAACTAAAGTACATTGTAAATATAAAAAACATAAAAAATCACACATTTATCTTTAGAAGTGTTGTTTCCAAAAAATTCTTTGGAATACTATAAAATTTAATAAAAAATTTAATTTTACCATAGAATTGCTAAATTTACCACTTTTAGTTGAGTGTTGGCTTGAAATTCACCCTAGAAATTTTAAATTCACCATTTATGAAATTAGAAATTTTGCTATAACTAGTATTTTTCCAATTTGGTCACGTTCACCTCCATTACAATTCATCCCTCTAATTTTTTAGATAATTGTAAATATTTTTCTTGTTGGTATGATAAAGAACCCATCATGAAGTTGTACAACTCATATCTATCATGATCCTAGAATGAGACACAACTCATATCTTCTAGAATGCCACAACTCATATCTTTTAAAAAATTAAGTAATGAGACACAACTCATATCTTTTAAAAAATCAAGTAATGAGACACAACTCATATCTTCTAGAATGCCACCTAGGATAACTATCATGATCCTACGAACATTATTAAATGACAAATTACATAAGAAAGTTGGAGTGTCCTTAGTCCCATGATATTGATGTGGACCTAGGAATCTCTTTGAGGGACAACATGTTGATGCAAATCAGAGAAAATGATCACAATGCTGAAGGAAAAATATCCCTATGCAAGGTTAAAAGAAAAATCAAGGCTACACTTGTGAAGCCTTTGGATGGCTTCTCATTTTTGAAAAGTCGAAGGATGGCCTTTCGTGAAATTTGGCTTCAAACTACCTTGATTTTAGTTCTATGCTCTATTCAAAAGCATTGTTGGTTTTTGATATTTCTTCTTTATATTTTGCTTTCATCTCTTTTATTGAAAGATTTGTTTTGATTGTTTTTTTTTTTCTAGTCTCACTTTTGGTGAGATTCTTCCTACTTGTTGTTATGACTATGTGTTAAAGTTTATGTTTTAGTCTTTTCAATACTATTCTTTTGCATTTAAGGTCTTGCCTTATGATTGTATAGGTCATTGTTGTCTTTGAATTTTGGTGAAAATTTTATATAAATGTCTAGGCCTACTTTTGCAATGCCCCTATTTGCAAAAATCAAGGTATTATAAGACAAAGTTAAGTCAAGTCTTCCATTATATTATGAAATTTGAACAATAATATATGTACTTGAAGTTAACTACATATATTTATTAGTACTTTGTAATCTAAAAATAAATACAAACTAGACGCCTCAAGGTTGAAATTTGTTAAAATTGTTTGGTTTTCCATATAAAGTTATATTAAGACAATTATCTATTGTAACATGAATATTAGATAGTATGTGAACTCATATGAGCACCTATGTATATTGAAACCTTTGCATATATATATATATATATAGATAGATAGATAGATAGATATAGTAGTGTTGTAAATTGTCACCGATCAAATTTACACCTCATGTTTGTGCTCCCACTTTAGTGTGTCCTATCCTCATCTCCTCTCTAGGTTCGTTTAGGGCCGATTACCTAACTTTTATGTCATGTACACCCTCTAGTAGATCCCACTATGGGATACCCTTCACCCTGGATGGTTGTTTTTGTCCTCTTTATAGAAGGACTAAGGCATGGGATGCCCTAGTCTGGACTAGGACACCCCAAATCACCCTAGCCCCTCTAAAAGGGGCCCCAATTTGAAATGGGGAATATGTTATATCTCCCCAACAAAATTTGATTCTTGGGGCTACACATGATTGTTGGAGATCGTCCTAATCGGTAAATTTCCTAGGGAATCCTATATAAAAACATCCTATCAATTCATTTTGACATCTACAAGCTATTTATAACATTCATGCATATGTGAAGCATTCATTATCAAGCATCTTCAGAGATTCGAGATTGCATATTGACCATTTAATCATTGTGGAGTAAAGTTACATCAATGTTTATGCAAGCATGTGTGTGTGATTAAGGTTTTTCATATTCATTTGTTTGTCATGCCATTACATTCAACATTTGTGATTACATTCAAAGAGCATTACATCATCATAAACAATTGTAGATATGAGGTATATCTCCTTAATATTTATTTCAAGTATTTGCATTATTTCATTCATGGTTAATTCCAAAACCAAGGTTTGACCTAAGGCAAACCCCTATTCCCAACATCTTTCCCTTTCTTTTTGTATGAAGGAAATAGGTGCAAAGTTGCACTTGGGAAATTCGGTAGAGTCAACAGTGACGAACAAGACAACTTTCGACAACAAAAAACTTGGAGGACTAGTGCGGATCTGTGCTACCTAGTCTCAAAAAATCATGCTGAATTTTCGACATGTTTTAAACATCTCATTTTTCCCAGATCCAAGTTTGTGGCTTTGTGGCACATTTGTAGATTACTGTTTTGATCAGATTACTTCAATAATCCCTCATTTTACTCTAATTTCACAAGTACAATACAATTTAACTTAGGAACTAGGCAGCTCCCACACACACAATTAGACAAATATGATCAACATTCTCAACCATTTTTTAATCAAATTGTGGCTAGATCTATTGGATTTACCCCCTTCTTTCAATGTAATTTGGTTAATTAGGCTAGTTAGTGGTTTTACTTTTTGAAACCCTAATTCCTATTTTTCACCTCTTTACATTTTGGTTAACCCAACTCCTTGCATCCTTATTTCTGATTTGTGGTCTCATATTTGATTTTTTTTTTGCACTAATAGATCACAATTACATAAATTTAATGGTGAATTTCATAAAAACCCTAATTATTTTGCTTATTTTGGCTTGTGGGTTGCATAATTTTTCAATTATATTTTTAGATATGTTTTTAGTCACTCATAATGGAATTCACTAAATCTGATTTGTTTGCTATTTCACATATGATTACATTCCTTTTTAGTTACATTTATCATTACCATGTGTTGGATAATGGCTTCTTTCATTTTTACATTACTTCTTTTCATCCATAGTACTTTTGTATATTGCATTTTTTAGGGTTTCTAAAATATTTCCTTCTTTCAAATCATATCTCAAAGCTTTTATCCATTTTATATGTTATTTTATGATGACCTTTCTAAGTACATGCATTACATTTGTAGATCACATAAAGGCATTTTTAGACAATGATAACCCTAATGATGGCATTGGAAAAGCTAACACTTGTAACTCTCTTACAGTATCTAATGTGCACGAGGAAAAATTCAATACTCTTATCAATGATCTCTCTAGTAGAGATAAAGCATTGAAGAGAAAAATGACACCATCCTCTTCTCATAGGCATACTCTAGTGCAAGGGGGGCAAGATCAAGATTTTGGTTTACCAATCCCTTTAGATCCTCCTTATTCTACTAGAGTTTATCTTAGTCATCGAATTTTTTTTAGGGAAGATGATGTTATGTATTTTATTCATGACCTATCTCCTCATATATCATTAAGAAAATATGAAGCCTTAGATGATAAGGATCTTCCATCCCAACCTACAAAGAGGATATGACTAATGATGATAGAAAATAGAAATTCCCTAGAAAAGATATTCCTTCTTAATCTAATTCTCCCTTTGTCCTTCGATATGCCCTTACTCTATAAATTTTAAAGAAATTCATGATAATGGTCCTTCTTTTGCACAACTAAAAGGCTTTTATAGGAGTATTTATAACATAATCTCAAAACAAAGTTATATATGACAATAAATTGGAATATATGAACAAGGAATCAAAATCTCTATAAACCCTCCTTCCCAAGATAATACCAAAGGTATAGGACATCCTCATCATTCACCTATGGAATTTCTTCCTAAAATTCAAAGGTTTAAGGAGTTTCTTGCTAGACATTGAAATTATCATCCAACTAAAGTTTCTTCTTCAAACTATCCTCTTTTCTCATATCATCAAACCCACAATCATCATACCAATGATTTTCTTGATTTTCAAAATGGAATACAATGAATCATTGATAACAAAACTATCAAAATTGTAGAAAATAATCCTCCTCCTTCTAGAAACCCTTGTCCTACATATCAATAGACAAGACCTACTCCTATTGATGACCAAGAGAAATTAGCTACAAGAATCTTTTGGAGATTGAAGTATGATAAGAATATTATTTTCCTTTCATTAAGCTTAATCACAATTATAAGCATAAAAAAGGTGATGAACATTGTCTATTTCATCATAGTTATTCTAATTTTCTTTGAAATTGTAAGTTCTTTAAAGAATTTGTTCAAGACCTATATGATCGAGCTTGCGTATCTCTTACAACTGATCTTGCACCTTTTCTTGGTGAAGAGGTAGTGCCTTAACACTTCATTCACCCTATCATGTTTCTCCTCACCCTATAACAGTATTAGTTAACTTCATTGGGGGCTCTTTCTCATGAGTGGTTATTCTATTCCAATAATAATTCTCTTGGGGCAACAACATAGCTTCTTTCTTGTTTCCTCACTTGGGGGCAAAGGACAATATATATGAACAATCATCTTTTTCTCTTTGAAGATTACCTCTTCTTTTGTGTTGCATTTTTTATAATGTGATATCCTTTATTCTATAGAATTATCCTTGTTGTGAGTACATGTGTGTTCATTGGATAGGACCTATTCCTTTCTTGAAACAACATGTCTCTTATGAATAAATCTCTCCTTAGAGGTTGTGTAATCCTTCTAACTATCCCTATGCTTGGGGGGGCATTGATTTTTCCTATCTTTTCTAAGGATTCACTTTTCCTTTGTTAAGTGGTGTTTTCTTATGGTACAATATTATTCCTTGTGTGAAGTTGTTTGTTTTCTCAAGGATTCTCTCTTATGCAAGAGGTGTGTGTCCTTGTGTACAACCTCTTCTTCATTTGGAAATTTATGTCTATTATAAACAAACCCTTCACTTTTGGGTCAAAAGTGTGTCATCCTTCATCAAGAATCCCTTTCACCTAGAAATAGGGGGAACTTATGCATTCTTGTTCTCCTTCCTCTCTTTTGGCCAATGAAGTTATTTTTGTTCAAGAAACTACTCTTGGAGGTAGATGTCTTTTGAGAAAATATATATTCTTCTCCAAGGACTCCCTTTACACTTGTTGCAGGATATCTCTTTTTCAACTATCTTGTCCTTGCTTATAAGAGTAATGCCTCTTTTGCTTGGATTTATGAACATTGCTTCCTAAAAGGACATCTCCTTGGTGTTGAAGATGAGTATCCTTGTTTCTATCTTCCTTAAGACATCAAAATAGGGCTATGTTGACATCTTAAGGGGGGAATTGCATATCACCCTCTTTGTACTATATTGTACTATATTTTTGCATGTCTTATGTATAGAGTGTTTATTCTTAGAACCAAACAAAACTAAATCTTACATTAGAATCTTCATACCCGAAACCAAACACAAGATTCATATATGTCTTATATGGGGTTACACATGTTAGCAAGAGACACTCTACTAGTAGAGATTAGTGCTTAAGGAATGTTTCGGGGTTGTCATTGATGGAAACTCAGATTAGAAATCACATCTGGTATATGCAGAATTGTTTTACAAGAAGTTTGATATCCATTTTGCTTAAGTCTGGAAGATGGAATACAATATGTGGCAGAGTATGAGTACATTGTGTAGAACTCAATTTGGTTGCATAGTTTAGGTTTTGGTGGAAGATTTAGGTGATTGGATGTTCAAGACATCTTATTTCATAATCCTAGCCTTCAGTATTGGTTCTTGTGCAAGATTGAAGACCCGGTATCTGATAATTCAGGAAGAATGGGGTTATTTTGGTGTTTAGTGATGAAGCATGTTATGCAGAATCTTTGGCATGATTTTGGTGATTGGTTTTGAGTTTGAGGTGGTTGATTCAACATGTGTGAAGCATATTATCAATTATTTTAGGTCCACATATGGATTTGTAATATGATTGAGCCGACTTATATTGTTACACATTTCATGTTGTGTGTTATGCGGTTTTCAAGCCGACATGAAATTGATTTAATCTGATGATGCGAATATATACGAATGATTTGTATGAGCATTTTGGATATAGATGTGAGTGTGCGAAGACTGTATGAGCATTGGTGCGCAGTTTCCTATGCACTATCCTTGGGTTGGTGCTCCGATACTTGACAGAGCAACAAAATAGAGCAGGTTGTCAGAATAATGAAGACAATCAGTTTGCACTTAACTAGAATTGGATTTTGGCATTTGTAGATGCTACTCATTAGTTCAAACATTCTTGTTATCATTGTAATCATTTGTAGGACAATGAGTCCTCTGGGGTTGTAGCATATATGTGTCTTACATGGGGCGTTCATTCTCAAATCCATACAAAATAGTCTTACAAAGGATGTTTCATGCCCGAAACCAAAAACACATTTGCATTTACATTTAATGTCTTACACAAGTTGTTGCATGCTCAAAACTAGACAAAAAAAATTCTTATATGAGATTCTTAATTCCTCAAAACAGATAGATGGATATGCAATATGATGAGTGGAACTAGAAAAACATAGCTAGACTATTCTGAATCTCCTCCCCAATATGGATAACCTAGAAAAACACAACTAGCCTATGGTATCCATGTACTCTCTTTCTCTTCCTCTCATAGATCACTTAGAAAAACACAGCTAGCCTATGGCATCCATTTTTCCCCTTTCTTCTCCCCATGAGCTCATAGGTTTTCTATTTGTAGTTCATGGTTTGATGCATTCTATTTCTATTTTTATGTGATCACTTGTATCCTTGTGATGGAATTTCTAGAATGATATTATTGGTTCATACATTTTGATTATCAAGGTCTCTTCAGCTAGTTGACTTGAGGTCTTGTTTTGGTTTTTAGCCTTCGCATTGTGTATCCTTTGTATTTTTGTCTTTGATTATCTTTTTGTCTTTATCTTATTTTGTGTGTCCTTGTATAATATTATCTGAGTTAAGATCCTAATATAGGGGGATTGGTTCCTCAAAATTAGTCATGTCTTATCTCCTTGTGATTTAGCTCCTAATTGCTCCTCTTTCTCTCATCATTTTACTTTACCACAAATATTTGCATAGGCTCATACTCCCGTTAAAGTGGGGGCTAAATGTAACATTGTAAATTATCACTAGTTAAATTTACACCTCATGTTTGTGCTCCCAGTTTAGTGTGCACTATAATCATCCCCTATCTAGGTCCATTTAGGCCTGGCTATCCAACTTTGATGTCATGTACACCCTTTGGTGGATTCCACTATGGGATACCCTTCATCTTTCTTGTTTGTTTTGGTCCTCTTTGCAAAAGGACTAGGGTTCCCCAAAACTCCATGGTCCCTCTCAAAGGGACCCCAATTTGAAATGGGGTAGGTGCTATATCTCCTTGATAGAATTGGATTCTCAAGGCTACACATGATTTTTGAAGGTCAACCTAATCGGTAAATTACCAAGGAGACCTATATAAATACATTCTATCATTTCATTTTTACATTTACAAGCTATCTATAAAATTCATGTATTTGTGAAGCATTCATTATCAAGCATCTTCAAAGATTCAAGGTTGCATATTTATCATTCAAGCATTGTGGAGCAAAGTTATATCAATGTTATGCAAGCATGTGTGTGTGATTAGGATTTTTAATGTTCATATGATTTCCATGCCATTGCATACAACATTCGTGATTACATTCTTGAAAGACCATTGTATCATCATAGATCTAAGGTATATCTCCTTAATATTTATTTCAAGTATTTGCATTATTTCATTCATGAATTCAAAAAATAGGGTTTGACCTAAGGAAAACCCTTATTCCCAACATCTTTCCCTTTATTTCCATGTGTAGGAAATAGATAAGTTGTACTTGGGAAATCTAGTAGAGTCAAGAGTGATGAACATAATAGTTTTCAAAGACAAAAAATTTAGAGTACCAAGGTGGATCTGTGCTAGTAGACCCCAAAAATTAGGCCAAATTTTGGAGGATAGGTTTTAAAACCTCATTTTTCCTAGATACAAGTTTGTGGCTCCGTGGGACATTTGTAGCTTATTTTTTTTGTCAGATCACTTCAATAATCTCTCATTTTACCTTTAATTTATTAATGATATTACAATTCAACTTAGGAAGAAGGGGGCTTCTGCACACACAATTGGGTAAATTTGATCAACATTCGCATCCCTTTTTTAATCAAATTGTGGCTAGATATATTGGACTTACCCCCTTCTTTCAATGTAATTTAGTTAATTGGGTTAGTTGGTGGTTATACTTGTTGAAACCCTAATTCCTAATTATAGACACCCAAAATTGGTCATCACTCCTATGTCGCTAACCTAATTTTTAACATGTCTTCTATGTCGCATTTGATCTTCATCATATGTTGACATTGTGTCATTCCTTTGGTTTCAGTTCACTTCAAATCCACCTCTAATGAGTCTTGTTCATTTGCATTTGGTCCTAAATCATTATGATTGGCATTTTATCATTTTCAAATCATTTGAATTCGTCTCATCTTGACAATTAGACTTAATTTCCTCTTTGTGGATAATTAATCAGTCATTAATTATCAACCTCTTTATCAGTCAATTTCAGTTTGTATTTTATGACACTCTATCAATCTTTCATGGCACTTTATCAATCGATCTTATAATTATTTATCAAGTCATTTCCAATTTATCTTATCAATCTTGTCAGTCCCTTATCAAAATAATTATCAATCTTGGGTCTTTTTCGATCTTTGCCCTATTTTGTTGTCAACCTCAGTCAATTGTCATTACTTTTTACTAATTATTAGCCAATCAATCATCATTATTGGGACCTAATTCGTCATTTGGGTTGGTATCTTAAATTATTCAAATCATTTCCCCTAGGTTGATTAATTAAATAATAAATCAACTCCTTTATTTACATGTGCCTTTTTGAATAAATAAATTTATATTTATTTATTCAACCTCTTTGTCCATGTCACAATTAATATTTTTATATATTAATTGGCTAATTTGAGTTATGAGTGGAATTAATAATTATTAATTATTAATTCCACCTCATTTCTCCTTGTCCTCTTTTCTCTCATCTTGTCATAGTTCATGTCATAGTCTTCTATGATTCTTAGTCGAGTTTAAATGTTATGTTTGGGGTGCAAATAAAAGCTTCCATTTTCTTTTGTTGTTAACTCATTTTTTTCTTCACTTCTTATTGCAATTTCTCTTTTATCTCATCCTTGCACGAAATCTCAACCGTCGGATTGAGTTGATCTTGTTTGTTCAATGTGATTTCAAAAGTCTATAAATTGGGCTCTCGTCTTCTCATTTGACATCTGATGAGTTTACATTTACACTATCATTCTCTCGAGTTCATATACTTTCAAATCTTCAAGTATTCTTGCATATCTTTCTTTTTCCCTTGCTTCATATGAGTTGTACAATGGACTGAGCCAACATACCGACATAATTAGAGAAGAAAGAAGGAGTAGCGAGGCCTTCGTTGAATGGAGTAAAACTAGTTTGATTTTCTTTAGTTTATTTACTTCCTTTGATAACCTTGTTGTATGTGTTCAATTGGTTTTTGGTTGATGACTCTAACCATTTTTCTTGGTCACATTTTACCTTAATTTCATAAGTACATTACAATTCAACTTAGGAAGAAGATGGCTCTTGCACACACAATTGGGTAAATTTGATCAACATTCTCAACCCTTTTATAATCAAATTGTGGCTAGATCTATTGGATTTATCCCCTTCTTTCAATGTAATTTAGTTAATTGGGCTAGTTAGTGGTTTTACTTGTTGAAACCCTATTTCCTAATTTTCACCACTTTACATATGCTAATATGGTTACCATTATTATGTATCACTATCCCTTAAGAGTAAACATATAATATATATGATTTGTTTATTAAATATGCTATGTCAATTTATGCCTTATTAGTGTAATAAGCTATAACATTATTACAAAACTTAAATTAACAATTTCTATGAATGGAATTTAAGATTGTTAACTATTATGAAATGATCAAAAGATTGAATAGATATGTTGTATCAAGTTATATTTGAATGTGAATATTAATTATGTTGATAACTAGTTTGAGGAAGAGGTGTATCAATAGATGACACACAATATCATCCCATGTGTAAGAATTTGTTGAAAATAACCAAGATCAAGAGAACATTTAATAGCACAAGAGAGACAAAATATTTCATAAGAATAAATTGTATTCTAATCAAGATAAAAATAAGATGAATTGGAACATTACATACAATGAATGATGAGCCTACTTATAAAGGCATTCCATATGCATATGTGAGCACACAATCATGACATGTGGCTCAATGAGAAACAAGGGTAGGTAGGAGTAGGTAGGAGAAACAATGAAATATTCCACATAAGGTGGATCACCCACCGAAGGTGGAATGTACCAAAAAGATAAGACCACGAAAGGTGGAATTTGTCTTGCATACATCATCCCTATGTGTACACTTCCCTAAGTGTCTCATATCAAAACTGCTAGAAATGCATTATCCTAAGTCATCTTAAGTAAGGTTTAACTATATCCTATATGAATAAATAATTATAGCAACAACCCACCTTAAGTGGAACTTGGGAGAATGCACTTAATCTAACAATGCAAGATGGATCTTGATTATGAGGTCGTGTTAGGTACCCATGTACAAATGCAAATGCTCACAAAGCAATGCAATCTCTCACAAATGGAGAAAGAGAGAAAAACCCAATGGGAAAAAACTTCCCCCCAAAAGAGAGATGACAACTATATACAAAGAAATAAAAGAAGTATGAGAAGGTTAAAACCCCATGTGAGGAAAAATTCACCCCCATAAGAGAGAAGAAGAGAGATGATGCAGAGAGTCTTGGAGCCTTGTTTGTTTCACCTTCTTGAGTGACTTGTCCAACTCAACCCTACAACTACTCAAGTCCTTCCTATGGCACTTGGTAGGGGTTATGATAATGAGACCTCCAAGGTATGAACCTTCTTGACTTGCCTCTTAGGTATAGCCAATTTTTTCTGGACAATCAACTAAACCACTTGAGGTTGCCACCTCAATTACTCACACACTCCTCTCCTGGGCTCCAACCACTCCTACAAGGATCTTAACACACAATCTCTTCTTATGATTTCCCAATGCATAAAAAAGGTTTCTTCAATGTGTTTTGAGGTTTAAGACTCACCAAATCCATCACCTTGGCTTCTTAAGCCTTCTAGGTCTCTACCGACACCTAAATAGGCCTAATTGCATTAGCCCTCCTACGCGGTTTTAGGGGTTTAATTTGAAAAAGTCCAAAAAAAGCCTAGGAATAAATCATGGATTTGAGTACCCTTTTGGAAGTTATAGAAAATAATAGAGAAGTGCATCTGGGTTATCTGTACAAGTGGGGTTTCCAATGCTGCACTATTTTGAGGGGTTTTAGGCCTAACCGATGGATTGACAAAATTGGTCTAGAACTCTTCACCAGTCAAATATCCTACTCCAAAAAAATTTTTAACCTTAAAGGGAACTCAAAGGGATTTCCTTTCATATTCCACCTTGGCTTGCACCAATCTCGATGTGCTCACAAATCACACTTTACTTGTTGTCCTAACTCACCTACTCCCAGCGGTGAGCCTAGGAATTCATTGTTTCTCCTCCTCCTAGACCTGAAAAATCACACATCCTATCCTAAAGATATGTAAAAACCCTAAACTATCATTCTTACTGATTTCAATAGGTTCCATCAAAGAATTCTTAGGTTAGAGCCATTTCTTGCTCTTATACCCTACTTGCAAGGGTTTTGCTCCTAGTTGCCAAGAATGAGAGAAATCTCTACAACCTGGAACAATAATACCTGAAAATAAACCTCATTGAAAGAAAATACAATGAATATACAAATATTGCAATGAAATTACACCATCTAGTTCGTACTGTACCGTACAAACAGTGAAAACAAGCTAAAAACTGTCAAAAATCGGTGGAAACAAGATTGCTTCACAAACCAAAAACTTTCTCTTGCATTTTCAATCCTCCAAACCATACAATTAAGTGAAATTTTTCTTATATCCACTTGTTTTAGTCGGTTCAACCAACTTCCTAACACCTATAACCAAAAATGCAACTTTTGCAAGAAATTGCAAAATGTTGCTCAACAACTTTTGACAACTTTTGCTCCAGGATGCAATTTTGCATCCTATTGCATTCTAAAACTCTTCAAGGTACTCAAACACCCTAAAAGACCTAAACACAACTAAATTGACTCCTAATACATGAATACATTCATCTGGAGTATTTTGCCTGTGAACTACCTAAGCAACTCACTTCTCAAGCGAACAACATCTTGAGCATAATTGACTCAAGCCAAAATTTGGACAACACAACCATGGCTCTACTGAGTCCTCAATGGGTGGTCCATTATTACATCATAAATTAACACACAAACTAAAAATAAATCAAAGATTTCATTCTTGGAGTTCTAGGTGCCCTGCACCATACTCCCCTGGGTCAAAGAACTCAAGTCCCTTGAGGTATAAGGTTTGAAATCTCCACTCCATGCTGAAGTATATTTGTGTCTAACATCCGCATGGCATCTGAATCAGGTAACCCCTTACATTTAACCAGATAGTTCTTGTAGACTCCTTTCCTTGTTTTTTTATTATCTTGGTATTACTCTCCAACTCAACCAATTTACTAGGTGGCAAATCCTTTACCCAATCTTCATGAATCGGTGATGGCATGTCTATATGATTTATTGGTGACTCTCCCTTGTATGGATAAAGATAACATACATTAAAGATAGGAGATATACCCAAGGTAGGTGGAAGTCAAACCTCATAGGAATTCTACCCATACTTGTGCACCACCTTGAGAGGCCCAATTTTATTCATCATGAGCTTGATAGGCTACCCTTTTGGAAGTCTATCCTTCCTAAGATATGCCAAAACTAAGTCTCCTACTTGAAAGTGTACCTTCCTCCTTGTTTTATCATCTTGAACCTTATACTGCTTGGATTTTTGGTGTAAGGACTGCCTTACCTTATCATGCACCTCTTTAATGCCTTCTACAAAGTTCTCCCCTTATGCACTCTTGGGTGCAATTGAACTGAGATCTTTGAGCTCTAATATGATCCTAGGATGGAATCCATACACTATCTCAAAAGGAATTTTATCGGTACTATAGTTCACCGAGTCATTATATGCATATTTTGCATGTCCAAGTACTAAACCAAGTTTGCCCATGTTGCTTGGTAAGATATCTTAGCAAGTTGCCCAATTAACAGTTGACTACTTCTGTCTAACCATCTAATTGAGAATGATAGGAAGATGAGAAAGATAACTTGGTGCCCAACTTCCTCCAAGGTGTCCTCCAAAAGTGGCTTAAAAACTTCACATCTCTATCACTAACAATGTTGATTGGAAGACCATGAATTCTGACTATTTTCTTGAAGAAGAGGCCTGCAATATAGGTGGCAGCATTGGTACTCTTGTAAGGTATGAAATGTGCCATTTTTCTAAACCTATCTACTACCACATACACACTATCAAATCCTCTTGGTGTCCTAGGCAAGCCTAACACAAAATTCATGCTCAAACATTCCCAAGGCCTCTAAGTTATGACCAAGGGCTGATATAGACCTGCATTACTTGAGGTTTCTTTTTCTCTTTGACAGATGGTACATTGCTCTACAAATATTCTCACTTCTAATTGCAACTTGGGCCAATAATAAAACCTACCAACCTACTCCAAAGTCTTATCAATGCCAAAATGACCTCCTAGACCTCCTTGATGCTTCTCTTGAATAATATTTTGTCTCATAGAACATTGAGGTATGCAAAGAATATGACCTTTGAATATCAAACCCTCTTGTATCATGTATTCTAAATAAGAGACATGTGAGGTATTAGAAAAATCAGAACACACATTATATATCTCTGCAAAATCCTTAGCATCCTTGTATATGTCTTTTAACTCACTCAAACCCACACTTTGCAATTGAATATCCTACATGGTCACGATTCTCCTACTTAGTGCATCAATAATTTTGTTGGCTATCCCTTTCTTGTTTTTAATAGTGAATGTATAAGATTGTAGGTACTCAACCCACTTTAGGTGTCTTTGGTTCGACTTCTCTTGCCCATTGAGAAAACTAAGGGCATGGTTGTTAGTGAAGACTACAAATTATTTGGGCAGTAGGTAGTGATGCCATTTTTTCAATGCTTGAACCATTGCATACAACTCCAAGTCATATTTGGAGTACCTTTTTTTAGCTTCATTTAAATTTTCTAAGAAGAAAGCTATAGGATGTCCCTCTTGGCTTAAAACTGCCCGTATTGCCCTTTGGCTTGCATCACATTCTATTCTAAAAAACTGATTGAAATCAAACAATCTAAGGGTTGGCAACTTTCCTATCTTGGTTTTCAACATCTAAAACCCCTTATTGGATTCCTTTATCCACTTAAAGTGACATTTAATTCCTCCTGTAATAGTATTGAGAATAGGAGCACAAACATGGCTAAAGTTTCTCACAAATTTCCTATAAAAAGATGCCATTCTATGAAAGCTTCTAACTTCACTTTTGCCCCTAGGGATAGGCAAATTAAGTATTTCTTCTACCTTACTTGGATCCATTTTTAAACATCCTTGGGAAATAACAAAACCAAGGTATACAAGCTCTGTTTTCAAAAACTCACATTTTTCAAGGTTAACCTTGAGTTGAGCCTCCTTCAACTTCTTCAAAACCATCTCCAAATGCTTGAGTTGTTCCTCCTTGAACCTGCTGTAGATCAAAATGTCATCAATATATACAATTACAAATCTACCAATAAATTCAACTAAGACTTCATTCATGAGCCTTTGGAAGGTACTAGGTGCATTGCTGAGGCCAAATGGCATCACCAACCACTCATATAGGCCTGCATTAGTTCTAAAGGTTCTCTTCCATTCATCTCCAGGTTTGATTCTGATTTGATGGTAACCAGACTTTAATTCCACCTTTGTGAAGTAGCTTGCATCTCCTAGGTTGTCTAATAGATCTTCAATCCTAGGCATGGGAAATCGGTACCTTATAGTAATCTTGTTGATTGCTCTGGAGTCTGTGCACATTCTCCAAATTTGCCTCCCTTTTTAGGCACTAACATAGTAGGAACATCACATGGAACCAAAGTCTTTTTGATAAACCCTTTGTCTAAGAGTTCTTGTACTTGTTTGGTGATCTCTTCATTTTGACTAGGTGTCATTTTGTAGGCAACTTTGTTTGGCAGATTGGCCCGTGGTATTAAGTCTATTTGATGATTTACATCTCTCATTGGAGGCAAAGAATCAATTAATTCTTCCCCTATCACTTTTGTATATTTTTTAATTAGACCTTGCACCTCTTGAGGCACTTCACTCATTGGATCATCCTTAGCTTCTTTTCTAAGTTTCAACACTATAGCATGGCCTTGCTGTCCTTCTTGCTTCAACACTTTGAGAAACTCTTTACCTCTCATTAGCATCACACTTGAGCCTATTTTATTTTCTTCCTTTTGATTAGGTAGTTGATCCATTTGGTACTTCTTCCCATTCTTGGTGATAAGATAGTTGTTCTTATCCCCATCATGAGTAGCTCTCACATAATATTACCATGGATGGCCCAACAACAAATCACAAGCATCCATAGGCAATATGTCACATAATAATTTGTCCTTGTACTCTCCAATTTCAAAATCCACCCATGCTTGTTCATCAACCAATATATGTTGACCCCGGTTGAGCCATGATACCTTATAGGGAGTGAGGTGAGGCAATCTTTTTGGTTTGAGTTTGTCCACCATTTCAACTGAGACAAAATTCTTAGTGGAACCTGAAGCTACAATCACTTTACAAATATTTCCATGTGACCTACAAGTAGTTATAAATGAGCTTTTCCTTTGTGGTGGCTCTTGAGCTTGGGGTATCTTGAGCATTATTCTCCTCATCATCAAGTTTTCTCCATCTGTCACTGGCCCTACCTTGTTGATTGAAGAAGTTACACTCTGAGTGTCCTCCTCTTGCAACAATTGAGTTCTTCTTTCTCCCATGTATGAGCTTACTCATGGTATTCCCAACTTGATTGCAATGATAAAACCTACTGGTGAATGTTGTATTTCCTCTTCCTGAGTTCCCAAACCTGCCCTTAAATTACTCTTTCCTCTATAGGATCCTCTAAATGCTCCTCTCTGAGAGTCTCCACTACCTTCTTGGCCTTGCTGCTCTTCACTTCTTGTTGATTGCTGTCCTCTACCAAAGTTTCCTCTACCTCTAAAATTCTTACCTCCCCTATGTTTTTTATTTTGTTCACTCCTCCTTTGGTTCTTCTCTTCTACCCTTAGGGCCAACTGAAAACACTTATGGATGTTGTCTGGTGTGAGGATACTTATCTCATCTTGTATATTCTGTCTAAGGCCATTCATGTACCGGGCCAACTTCTCAACCTCATTCTCATGCTTCCTAGCCCTCAAACTGAGCTTATAGAACTCTTTAGTGTATGCATTGACATCTAACTCCCTTTGTTTCAGATTTTGCAGTCTCTTATGAATTTGAACTTCATAATCTCTTGGAAGGAATTGTGCCTTAAGTTTGATCTTCATACACTCCCATGAAATTATCTTCTTTTTGCCTTCTTGTATCCTTTCTGCTTGCATCATATTCCACCAAACCAATACTGATCCTCTCATTCTTGATTTGGCCACATTGACTCTTTTCTCTTCTGCTACCTCTTTGTAATCAAAATGATTATTGAGAACTTCTATCCAATCTAGCAACTCTTCTCCATTGAGGTTTCCTCCATATGTGGGTAATCCATCCAAGTTGTCTTTAGAAAGGGATTTGACTACATCTAAGAATAACTTTTGGTCTTGAGGCATAGCTACTGCTACTAGTTACTCTCCATCTTCCACTTCTTCATCAGTCTCATCACCCCATTCTATCTTAACCTTCCCCTTCTCCTTCTTTACCTCTCTAGTTCCTCTACTTCCTTCTACATCCTTCAATCCTTCTATCATCTCTGCCACCATCTGTCAGATGGCTTCTAGAGTTGTTACCTTTTGAGGCATGGAACTTGCTTTTGATTCCTCACAAACTGACATACATGAATCTTTCGGAGAATGGATCTGATACCACTCTGATGCAGAGAGTCTTGGAGCCTTGTTTATTTCACCTTCTTGAGTGACTTGTCCAACTCAACCCTACAACTACTCAAGTTCTTCCTATGGCACTTGGTAGGGGTTATGATAATGACCAAGGTCTGAACCTTCTTGATTTTCCTTCTAGGTATAGCCAATGGTTTTTGGACAATAAACTTCGCCACTTGAGGTTGCCACCTCAATTACTCACACACTCCTCTCTTGGGCTTCAACCACTCCTGCAAGGATCTTAACACACAATCTCTTCTTATGGTTTCTTAATGCATCAACAAGGTGTCTTCAATGTGTTTTGAGGTTGAAGACCCACCAAATCCATCTCCTTGGCTTCTTAAGCCTTCGAGGTCTCTACCGACACCTAAATAGGCCTAATTGCATTAGCCCTCCCTAAGTGGTTTGAGGAGTTTAATTTTCAAAAGTCCCAAACAAGCCTAGGAATAAATCATGGATTTGAGTACCCTTTTGGATGTTATAGACAATACTAGAGAAGTGCATCTAGTTTATCTGTACAAGTGGGGTTTCCAATGCTACACTATTTTGAGGGGTTTTAGGCCTAACCGGTGGATTGATAAAATTGGTCTTGAAATCTTCACTAGTCAAATCTACTGCTCCAAATACATTGGGAACCTTCAAGAGAACTCATAGGGATTTTCATTCATATGCCACTTGGGCCTGCACCAATCTCCATGTGCTCACAAATCACACTTTACTTCTTGTCCTAACTGACCTACTCCCAGCGGTGAGCCTAGGGCTTCATTGTTTCTCCTCCTCTTGGAACTGAAACATCACACATCCTATCCTAAAGATATGCACATACCCTAACCTATCATTCTTAGTGATTGCAATAGGTTCCATCAAAGAACGCTTAGGTTAGAGCCATTTCTTGCTCTTAAACCCTACTTGCAAGGGTTTTGCTCCTAGTTGCAAAGAATGAGAGAAATATCTACAACCTGGAACAATAAAACCTTAAAATCAACCTTATTGATAGAAAATACAATGAACATACAAAGATGGAAATTAATTGACACCATCTAGTCGGTACTGGACTGTACAAACAGTGAAAAAAAGTCAAAAACTGTCAAAAACCAATAGAAACAAGATTGCTTCACAAACCAAAAACTTGCTCTTGCATTTCCAATCCTCCAACCCATTAAATGAAGTGAAATTTTCTTATATCCACTTGTTTTAGTTGGTTCAACCAACTTCCTAAT
The DNA here is from genome assembly GCF_030272615.1 of Cryptomeria japonica. Classification (NCBI taxonomy): domain Eukaryota; kingdom Viridiplantae; phylum Streptophyta; class Pinopsida; order Cupressales; family Cupressaceae; genus Cryptomeria; species Cryptomeria japonica. Next base: position 162,878,844 of record NC_081415.1, on the reverse strand, counting down.
GCCTATAGCTACAAATGCAACTTTTGCAAGAAATTGCAAAATGTTGCTCAACAACTTTTGACAACTTTTGCTCTAGGATGCAATTTTGCATTCTAAGACTCTTCAAGGTCCTCAAACACCCTAGAAGACCTAAACACATCTCAGTTTACTCCTAATACATGAATACATTCATCCAGAGTATTTTACCTATGAACTACCTAAGAAACTCACTTCTCAGGCTAACAACATCCTGAGCATAATTGACTCAAACCAAAATTTGGACAACACACACATGGCTCTACTGAGTCCTCAATGGGTGGTCCATTATTACATCACAATTAACACACAATATAAAAAGAAATAAAATCTTTCATTCTTGGAGTGCTAGGTGCCTTTCACCAAGAGACCAAGTATCCCCCCTCAATGTAGAATCTACACCAATGGTAGAAGCTCAAAACTGAATGAAGAAACTGCTCCACGATTGTCGAAAAATGTTCCTCCGCTCAGGAAGAAACAAAAACAAAGGTGTATCCATGAATTCTCCCCAATCATGAAGGGAAGATGTAGGAAAAAAACTCATGATAAATGTAGTCTCTTAAAATTGCTCAAGTGTCCCCATGTCAATGCTAAAAGTTACCCCTTCCAAAGGTGGTGTACTGATCCACATTGCTGAAAAAGGAACTCCAAGATCTACTGGAGATGAATGTAGAACATGATCCAAAGACTCACATGTCTCCTCTAAGGATAAATAGACCTCCTCCAAGTGTTGTACATAAGTATCCACAATCATGTCAACCTCAAAAGAATGATCATTTAGAGAATGAACAAGAGGGTTAGAGTGTTCCCTCACAACAATCGAAGAAGGATCATCTTCCTCAAAGAGAAGTTGAATGTCATCAATGATGTCTCCCAAATCTATAATGTAGGACTCCACAAACAAACCTACAATGTTTGTCAAGTAGTCATCCCATGGAGTTGAAGCTGGAAGACAACATATATCCTGCTACACTGAATCACAAGGAGGAAAAAATGTTGCAATATTTGCATCATCAAGTGCAATAGGTGATGTGATATCAATAGGATGAGATGAAATCCAAGGCTCAAGAACAACTTCACATGTAAGAATACCCAAGTTCAAGTACCCAAAATTATCCTGAATATCTGAATCATCACAATAAGTGTTATCATCATGTGAAGAATCATCCTCATTAATAAGAACAAAACCTACAAAGGAATACAACTGAGATGCATGATCCACCACCCCTATAACAATAATAGCTCTAGTCTCTAAGTCTCTAATGATAACTGAATCAGGTGTGAATTCCACAATTTTCCTTATTGCCCCATGAGTGATCTAATAGATGGAAAGAAGATTGTCAAATAGGATACACACAACACATCATTGAAGGAGTTATCCCCAATGGCAATAGATCCTTTCCCAATAAAATTCATATATGTATGATTGCCCATCAAAATCAATGGCATGCCACAAGGCTCAAATGAAGAGAACATGGACTGCAAAGATGCAATATGATATGAAGCTAATGAATATAGAAGTCATCTCCTTGAATCATGACTTGTAGTAGCACAAGGAGCTTGTCCCTTTCCTTTTGACTGTGAGGAAGCTGAAGGAGATAAATCCTTCTTCTTATAAGTGGATGGAAAATCAATGTTTTTCTTCTTGAGGATGTTGATCAATTCATCAATTTTTTTAGTGTGGCAACGCCGCTCATCATGACCACTTTTCTTGCAATATGAACAAGATAGCTTATCCTTAAATGATTTCCCCTTAGGTGAGGAAGTAGAATCTTTTTGTGGTGGAGAGGAATATTGTGCTCTATCTTGTTGTGTCTTGGGCTTAGACTGCTTTTGCTTCTTGTTGGAATCCTTTCCCTAATTCCCTCAATTAGCCACCAAAGCCTTGGACTTGGAAGGCTTGAGAATCCCCATGCTCAACAAATTTGACAACTCCAATTGTTGGGACTTCAAAAATCTTGTCAATTTTGAAGTCTCAGGATCAAAATTTTGAATTTTTGCACTCAGAATCCCTTTTGCAGGATAACACACACGTTATCATACTGTGGCAAGCAACAATGTGTCATATAACATGAGGATTATATGATTTTTTGATAACATGATATGTTATTGACCCCATGCCTAATATCAACACCTTATATCAATAACACATTGTGTTATTGACTGCCTTGAGTATTTGGACAATGTGTTATTGACTGTTGAGGCAGCAATAGGTGGCTAAGTATTTTGTAGCACATGAGGGAGTCTTTTTGAGCTCCGAAAATCTATTTTTGAGTTGATTGGTCCACCCAGTCAACTCATTTATGGCTTCATCGACTGATGGGTTCCATGTCATTGGCAGGTCAGTCTTTAGGGTTAGTCCTTACCAGCTGGTAGTAACATCAAATGTTATCCCGTGGGATATGATGACCATCCAAAGGGTCATGCGGGATATGAAGAGAGCACTACACAAAGGGAAGGCTTATCCTGCGACATATTTGAAGCAATATAAAAGCACCATGGGATAAGATGGGGTCTAATGATACAAGGATATCCTTATCATGTGGCATCTCCATGGTAGCCAAAGGACCGCATGGGATAATCAATAACAAAGGAAGTTCCTACACAAGGAAAAGATTATCCCACACATGTTTTGAAGCTTAGAAAAGAGGTTGCGAGATAAGAAAGGGCAGCCAGGGAAGAATAGCGAAGGCTTATCCCGCAATGTCTTCAGGATGCCAAAGGTGTAGCGCGAGATAAGAAAGATAAGAGGATGAAGCGAAGGAAAGAGTATTCCTTATCCCACTCATTCTTGTGAGGATAAGGAAAAGGTCGCAGGATAAGGAAGACAAAGAGAAAATGATGCAACTCGTTATCCCTTGAGGCTAAAGACAAAATGATGGAACCATAGGGGCGCATAACATGTGTGTTATGTGATTTGTAAAGCACAGCCCGATGGTCAAATTGTCCACGTGGAGAGTTGATGAAGGTTGACCTGAGGATAGAGGAGATTATTTTGAGGATGTGGCACGTGTAGATTGACCAAATTCCATCTATCAAAGAGAGAGATGATGCTGATAGATATTGATTGTGCCTACACACAACAGGTAAAATTTTGCAACTAAATCAGATCGGATCGTAGTGAAAGAGCCCAAGGGGGGCTCATATTTAATGAAGACTGGAGAAAGGAATGGTCGAGCAGTTCCATGAAATCAGAGGATCAATCGATGAGATTTCACTGCCTCAAACACACCAGAGGGTGACCAACCGAGAAGATGAAAGGACACAGAGTAGCTATTGATTTCTAAGTATAGTAATCTAGATTCAGAAGCCAGTCAAGATGCAGTAAAGGATGAACTAAATGTGATAGATCTTTGTGTGACTCAAGATAGCTACCCCTGATTTGTTCATGAACTCATGGTCCCAACTCCCAAGTTGACGACCTCTCAGCCACCTGCATTAATGCAGAAAAGAGAATTTCATGATGAGTAACAAGGACAAAAAGCCTTAGGGAAAATTGTAATGCAATGTAATTTTGACAAGTGTCCTCTTGGCCTAAAGCTTCTTTTTGCTGCCTTGTTCTTATAAAAGGGAATTTAGGGCCAAGAAGAAGGATTCTAAAATTTTGCTTAGTATGTACTAGGATAGCTTTGAAGCAATATAATGATAGTTAGTCTTTTGTAGGTTTATTGAGCATAGAAATCTATCATGAATGTATCAATTTTATTCTAAAAGTCAATAATGAGAACATTCAGTTTTCTTGCTCATATCTCTTATGTTGTGTTGTATGAGTTGTTATGTCAGTGACATGTTCAACTTGTCTTCTCTAATGGAGAATGTGTATGTCTTTATAGATTTCATTTCAAGTAAAATGAATTAAATTTTGTCTTGAATACTGTAGCATTTGTGTGAGAGGTATTGTGAGGAATTTGTGGGTGCATTTCTCAATTTGAACATTTTTAGCAAGTCTTGAATGTTTAGTATTGGATCTCAATGCCAATACTATGATATTGTTAGTCTTTAGGCCTGTTGTTTGACTCTGTATTTCACTTGGACAAGAGATGGTCATACTTTTATAAGTTTTAGGATCACCTTCACATTCTTATTTCACCTTTTATATTTTAGTTTTTTAGTTTTTCTACATTAGGAGTAGAATTGATTAGAGCCAACTTTCAATGTAAGCAAAGTGATATAAGCTAAGGTTCAACCTAGAATTTGTAGTTCATCATACTTTCCTTGGTATGTTTTCATAGAAAGCATCTGTTATACAATATAATGTTTATGTAAATCCAAAATGTTGTATAACATTTCTATATGGATACCCACGTAGGTCTTGCAAAGCCTAAAGAGGAGAAGAATGCAACCTTTGTGTTGAATATTGTTCGTTGGCCAAACTCAATCCTAGATCTATTGATGAGTCAATGGTTATTTCTCTAGGATTTAAGATATGTTGATTTGGGAACTAATAGCTTAGTGACTCTGCTCGAGATAGTCTTAAATGAAAAGGTTGACAAAGCTTATTAAGTCTCCCATGAGTCTTTGGTTACAAAATTTTCAGTCTAGAAGAAGTTTATTGCAACTTGCATGAAGGAGTTTGAGGTGGCTTTGCTGGTGAAGAACTAAGAATACTTAGTTTTTGAATAGCTCTTTGCTATTCAAATATTGTTCCTTTGCAAGGAGGTGGCGACTTTGTCAAGGACCCTGATGAAAGGGTGATGTATAGCTCTAGACCTTTGAAGTTTTGATCAAACAAGAAAAGGAGTAGCAAATTCATACTTCCAGGTATTCTCAATAATCTTGTTGAGAATAAAAATTTTTCTGAATATTGTGCATTAAAAAATTTCAGCACTTGAAAGTTTCCCTATTGAATGATTTAAACATTTCTATAGGGATACCCACCTAGGTTTTGCAGAGCCTGAAGAGCAGAAGATTGTAGCCTTTGTGTTGAATCTTGTTCATTGGCCAAACCCAATCCTAGATCTATTTATGAGTCAGGAGCTATTTCTCTAGGATTTAGGATCTATTGATCTAGGGACCAACACCAATATCAACATTTTTATGAATGAATCAAATGAGGGCACAGTGAAAGAACTACCCACTGTCAAGTGATGGGTTTGGAAGATAGAAACAAATGTTGCATAGTTTGATGGAAGCTTTCCCAAAAGGTTGTAGACCAACTGCACATCCTTCTTATCAATGCCACAATCCTTCAAATATTCTCTTAGCTCATTTGACTTGGTGACATAATCTTGGATTGTATAAAATTTCTTGGGATCCAACATGGTAAGATCATTATCAAGTTGATAGCCTCTAATCTTGTCAATTTGACCGTACAATTTTCCCAAGACATCCCATGGATCTTTAACTATTTTACACTTGCCAATGTGAAAGATAAGATACTTTGATATATATTTCCTCAATGCTCCAATAGCCATAATGTTTTTAGTGAGGCATTCCATGTGAGCATTAGGATTAGCTAGTGCAGTTATATTTCCATCAATATAATGAGTTAATCCCTTTTCCATTAGTTTACTCCATGCATTAATTTTCCATGAAGCATAGTTATGTGGAGTTAAAAGTGGAAATTTAGCAGAACCCATAGCAACAAAATGAAAGAGCACTAAGAAAAGAGAGGCACAATCACACAAGACACCCCCCCACCCCAAATTCACTCAATCAAAGAACCCCTCCCCAAAATGATGATTTGGCACTTTATAATTAGTGCATGCACAATGGGCCACTTGCAAAGAAGGGCTCAATAGACTTCTTATTTCAATTTTACAATTGCCTCAAATAGGATATAAAATACCCCAACAAATACTACAAGTGATCTAAACTAAGATCCAAGAAAAATACAAGTACCAAATACGCCAAAAATGACCAAATACTGAAAGTACAAATTCTACTCAAAATGGTGAAAATCTGATAGCACCATGTGAAAGTAGACAAAAAATTAAGCACTTTCAAGAGGTTGTATGAGCCTGAACGAAACTTTTGAAGTTGCAAAATTGAGGATTGAACAGGTACAATCATGAAAAACTAAAAATTGTGAAAAAATTGTCCATCAAAATCAGAAAATTCCACCACCACTATAGAGAGCACGAAAAATTGGCCCCCCCCCAAAAAAATTGCACCAAAAAAGGAGCTAAAAGGAGCAAGTTATGGGCCTCCAAAACCAAAAATCTCATTGGTGAGGGGGTCCAAAATTTTCAAAAAACTGTTGACGTCATCATTTCAACGATTAAGTTTGATGGTTGTCTATCCATCACCAAAACTTCACCTCCCTTCCTGAGTGGGCATTCGTACAACAAAGGCAAGCTGACGTGGACCAATAGAACTATGACACATGACATGCAGTCCATATGGAAAATGACATGGAGGGTGATGTGGCAGTGGTCATATGTCGTGTGGCTATTGAGGTGGTGTGATGTCTCAACTTGCATGGCAGTATGACAGTACTAACTATGCACAACGTGATAGGTGACTGGAAGTCGTGTGGTGTTGGCTATGCCAGCCAGATTACTAAGGTGGCACTGTGACAAATCCAAGGTGGCAGTCTGATTGTGATCGCGTTGTATGTTGGTTTGGTAGGATGACAAAGCAGGTACCATTTGTGTGGCCAAAGACAATGATGCCTCATGGCTAATGATTAGGCGCTAAGTAACATCTTCATGGTGGGGTCAATTTGGAGCTAGGTGAATCACTAGTTACCAAGTGGTGGCGATCTAGTGGCCCAGTAGGTGGAGGAGAACAAGGAACCAATGCAAGTAGAGCTTGGCCATAGGGTGACGATGGAGCGGCTAGGCGACATTGTCGCCGATGGAACTCCCAGCTAGGTGGTGTCAACAAAAATCCTAGGGTGGTAGAGACATGGCCACTGGGCATAGCTGCTAGAGAACAAGAACTGATCGGGAAACGAATAGTTGGTGCCAGTAAGAACAGGTGGTCGACGAGAGCTGTAGATAAGGTGTTCTCACCGAAAAAGAAGACCGATGGTTGAAGAAAACAACAGACAACCAGAGGAGAGAACAGTTGGTGGTAGAGAATAAGGTGCAGGCAGTAAAAAATCTGAGTACAACCCCTGCGCAAAAAATGTTCCCTATGTTGACAGTACGGGGGGCGGAGTCATGGTACCCCCCCCCACGCCCCCCCCAAAAAAAAAATTTTTTTTTTTTAAATTTTAACAAAAAATTTTACAAATAATACAAAAACTACGAAAATTTAAAAAAAGGGAATTAAAATATTTTCATAGAAAATAATATATTATATATATATATATATATATATATATATATATATATATATATATATATATATATATATATATATATATATATATATATATATATATATATATAAATCCATACCGTATAGTCTAATAGGCTAAAAAATTTCTTTAGAGCCCCAAAATTGATTTTCACCCAATATAAGCAAATTTATACTAAAAAATCATGGAAACGGCCTCTCGGACGCAATGGTGAGGTCGAAATCACCGATGCCCCCAAAATATGTAGCTCCCCAGATTCAAAAAATGAATGCTCCAAATGCTCTCCAAAAAGAACTACTCAATGAAGCCCCAATGGCTCTGATACCATGTAAGAATTTGTTGAAAATAGCCAAGATCAAGAGCATATTGAATAGCACAAGAGAGAGACAAAATATTTGATAAGAATAAACTGTATTCTAATCAAGAACAAAATAAGATCAACTAGATCATTACATACAATGAATGATGAGCCTTCTTATAAAGGCAAGGCCATATGGATATGTGAGCACACAATCATGACATGTGGCTCAATGAGAAACAAGGGTAGGTAGGAGTAGGTAGGAGAAATAATAAAATATTCTACATGAGGTGGATCACCCACCAAAGGTGGAATGTAACAAGAAGATAAGACAACAAAAGGTGGAATTTATCCTACATACATCATCCCTATGTGCACACTTCCCTAAGTGTCTAATATCCAAACTACTAGAAATGCATTATCCTAAGTCAACTTAAGCAAGGTGTAATTATATCCTATATGAATAAATAATTATACCAACACTACAAATCATGTTTATTGAATATAAAAAATATTTGGCTAAAGTAATGCAAAATTATTTCTTGGTTTGTTAGTTCAAAGTGTCTAATGCTACAAATCAATAAAATATGTCATACTTAACTTGAGGGTATCTAGAGTAGTGTAATGGATTCTTTGCATTTAGTACATAACATTACTTGTCATATGGCATGATGATCTTGGAGTTATCTTGGATCTGCTACTGTCGTGAAGGGTAGGACCATTGTCATACAGAAGGTGGACTTCTAGTGTATGGTTGACATTACATTTGATATCACATGGAATTGTATTTTTTCAATATATTGTACTTCTCTATTTAGTATGTCTCAGGGTGGGCCCATACCCCCCACCCCACCCCACGCATGGAGGAGATAGCTATCCTTTGGTGTCCTTGAAATAGTAGGTTCCCGAGAGAAGAGAGGAAGACACTAAGACTTGAATCTTGCTACTATCACATATGCCTCTATTATCCTTGTCTATATGATATGAAACTAGAACCCCTTCTCCTCTTACTTGTGCCTCATTGTCGTTGATTGAATGCCAAACTGAACCCCCTTTATCTAGGGTGGAGCAAGGACTCATTTTGACTGAAACAAGATTCCAACTCGGGTTGCACAGTGTGCCCTACTATTAATTAAAGGCAGCAACTTAACCTACTGTCAATTCAAGAAACAACATTATAAAATGATATATTAATCCAATCCTAAAAGATATAACATTTGATGATTTTTTTACATTCTATAAATAAAGGAATGATATTTTTCAAGTAAAATTAATTCCAGGTTCTTATATTACAAAATAAATGGAGTATTAAATAAAAATAATCTTTGGATATTATAAAGGAATAATTTTTTGTAATCAATCTTGCATATTTGAGATATATTTCTAAAAATAACTTAGAATCATTTGTATTGTTCCTTTGGAATGAAAGTTAGTGTTTAGATTTTATCATAAAGACTTTTTGATTTCTCTAGATTTTACTTTAAAGGCTTCACCAACAACAAAAGTGTTATCCCTAAACTACTAATAAGTAACTAGATAAACCTGGGAAGGGCAAAAGCCTCTAAATATTACAACACAAAACTTTTGCAAAAAGGATAATAAGGAACGAAAAAAATTAGTCTCCTTTCATTGACAATGGTTGGAAGCAAAGAACCCTATAGAGACACTAGTACATTCAGAGCTGATTTCCGATGGCCGTTTGTCGGATTTTCGACGAATTTTCGTCTTAGTGTCGACAAAATCCACCATCGAAAACTCAGCATCAGATTGGTCGATGATGCCATGCCCATCGGAAATTCGACAATCCAATGGACTCTACCGACAGTCAAAGAAGTCGTCAGTCGAAAGCTTGGTATTCGTCATAATTCCGATGATGATCATTTTTATTAAATTTTTTTTTTTTATCATCGATATAAAAGAGCCATCGAAGGAAGGAAACGTTGAAAGGACTCACCGAAGATAATAACTTCATCAACAAAAGATATCAAAGAAAGCAGAGAGGGTCTTCATCGATGGGAAAAGTTCGGGAGGAAATAATACTATCGGTGCAACATAAAAAGGACCCATCGAAAGGAGCGTTTTCATTGAAAGAATAATATCGATCAGACAAAAATAAGCTACATTGATAAAAGATATCGATGAGGATATAGGTTTCGAGGAGGTTAAACTTCATCGACAAAAGATATTGAAGAAAGCAGAGAGGGTCTTCATCGATGGGAAAAGTTCTCGAGGAAATAATACTATCGGTGCAACATAAAAAGGACCCACCGAAAGGAGCATTTTCATCGAAAGAATAATATCGATCAGACAAAAGGAAGCTACATCGATAAAAGATATCGATGAGGATATAGGTTTTGAGGTGGTTAAAAGGCATGTTCTCGATATGCATGGTTTTGCCAATGTAACTTTATCGGTGAAGAACGATAAGGGAAAATATAGAAAAGCTTTGGTGAGATAATAGACTCATTCATCGATGTGGCATAGTGATATCAATGAAAGAAGTATTTCGATGGAAAAATAAAGGAGGACATCGAAGCCCAAGGTTTCTTCGACATAAGACCCGATGGATATTAGATATGTTTTGATGAGGAGACAACCATACTGACTTAATACAGTATTTCGATGAAGGGAAAAAATACTTGATCGAAGTAATATTCGAAACAAGAGTATTGTCGATAGAAACAAAGAGATCGATGGACTAAAGAAACAAATGATCGAAAGACATATCCTCATCGAAATGATTATTGATTGCCACAAAAATCATAAACAAATCCCAGGGAAGGTCACATCGCCATTAAATTCAAATGTGTGCCCGAGTGATCGTTGTCCAAAGCGCCATTACTAACTGATTAAATACGCCATAAGTAGTGGATCAACCATCAAAGGGCAGAACATTAAGGAATTCACAGGCGGTGAACTGAAAGTAGGAATTGGGTGAATTCACAGATAAAGCTCAGTAATTCCAAGTAAGTTGTTTGCACATAGACCTCTTTTACAAAATTCAAATGGACTCGTCATCTAAAACTAATAAGACCATAAAGGGAAAAGAACCTATCACTGCAGAAGAAAAACCTAAAAGATAGAAAAGGGAAGGGCATTCTTTGGCCCAGGACCTGATTGACCAGTGCCCATCATCCAGTTTGAGGTCCAAAAAGATTAGAGTTGGTGAGGAAGGCCTGGAGGACCGGTTTGAGGATCTTGGAGACATATGGACAGAGTTGAGAGGGTATGAACTATTCATATATTGGTACAACAGAAGAGTTGCCCCTTAACCTATCAACAATTTATGGTGATTGAACTTAGGAAGGTTAGTTGTGGCTAATGTATTTGTGAATGTGGAGCTCATGAAGGCATTGGCAAACAATTATGACCCTAAAACCAGGACCATATATAACTACATGTGTGAGCCAATTCTTACAATCACAAAGGAGGTTATTGACACCTTGTTCAAGTTGGATTGGGGATTTGAAGAATGCATTGACCTCAAGAAGTTAACAAGTGAATATTTTAACCTAGAGCACATTTACAAAACGTGGAGACTCCCTATACATAGACCTAGGAATGCAGGGTCCTTAGTGCCACTAGGTCAGATGACAAAGCTCCCTATGATGTCAACTCTTTCCATCCATATTTCAAGTATACCTATTACTATGTTGCCCAAGTGCTAGGGATAAAAAGCCCATCCTTTGATGGATATTGCAGCCATGGTCATTTGTGTCGATTTGCAGTCTAAGGACCCCCGCTTCTTTGATTTTTCTGCTTATTTGGTTGAGGTTTTGAATCATGGGTTAGAAAAGTTAAAGGGGGATGTCATCAATGTTCATTTCAAGCATTATTCCTTACTTATGCATATGCTATTGTATGTGGGACAAGATGAAGGGTTATGGCCAGAAGAGTTATGTGTCAGGACATATGACAATGCTAGAATGAGAAAACCAGTGCAGCTATGGGTTTCTTCATGGGACCAGAGGTATGTCAATAATCAATATTGGAATTTTGAGGAGTTCTTTGTCAAGCCATTATATAGACTATTGGGATGCCCGTGCAATCATTCCCTTGCACCAGAGGTTCAAAGATTCCTAAGACCAAAAGATTTTGCTGAAGATCCCTCAATTGAACACAATTGGGGAGATTGGTATTGTTTTTCAGAGTGCACACAAGTCAGGGTATACGGGTTCGAAGGGAGACCATACTTACTACCACTTACAATCCCTAATAGAGTGGCTTGTCTGGAAATTGTGAGGCAACTATCAATAGTGAGTACAGAACATCTGACAAGCCATGGAAAACAATCAATTGTACTTGGGTTGTTAGTATTTTCAGATTTTATTGTGAAAAGTTCAAAGAGTTATGGCCTGCTGCAGACAAAATTGGATTATTATGGCATGGCTATGGGGGATCCAAGGCCCAATTTTGATCCTAAAGGATACATAAGGATATCCCAGTCATCACAAAAGCTAAAGGCTGGAGAGCATAAATCTTACCTACTGGATGACCTCATTAAGAACATTGGTAGAGAAGAGGCCAAAGTGAAGCGAATAAAGTTTGAGAAAGCAATGCAGGCTTATAAATGGAAGCTTTCTAGAAGGAAAATGGATGAGAACATGCTACAAAATATTGAAGACCCCTTGGAGTTGGCCAACAAACTTGTGGAGCATGAATTGGAAATACTTGAGGGAGTCTCGCCTCATGTTTTTAGGGATTACATTGATACTATTAGGAATACAGAGCCTTTGGCTCATATATCTCCTTCTTCCACATCTGGCGTCATTCCATTCACTCCTCAAGAGGATTACCCCCCTGTTTATGCAGAGGATCACCCCCTGGTTATGTAGACGATACACTGATAGACTTGGCAACAGGACAACTGAATGTCCGAGAAGTGGCTGACATCAGATTCCTGGAGCATGAGGATTTCATTGTTGATAGTGACTTCATTGCTTCCAAGGAGTTCACCACATTCCTCTATCAACATAAAGGATCTCAAATTAGGAATAACATGAGAAATAGTAAAGAAGAGCAACAACTTCAAAAGTTACAAGAGGAGATGGATCTTGTGATGAGAGAAATCACACTTGAGAAGGGAAGACAGTTGCTTAAGGAAGCTGGTGTGCTATTATACTCTGGATGGGACATGAACTCTACCTTGTTGTTTGATGGATTCCTCAAGAAACTGGACCCAAGTAGGCAAATGATGCCAAAAGAGATTGATAAACTCTTTAGAGGATCAGGATATGATCCAGATCATAAGGCTCTTCTATAGTGGGCTATCTATCCCAAAGATAAAAGACCTATATTGGTTGATATAGAAAAAGCTTTTGGATATTTGATGGTGCAGTAGGTTGGAAAGACTGACCCTAGAACAACTGCCAAACTAAATTTTGATGTCACTAAACTGAATCAAGATCAGATAGTGTTTCTGGTCCGAGAAAATTGTACATACAAAAGCCTATATGAGAAAACCGATGAAGAAAATTAGAGGCTAGAAGCAAGATTGCTTCAAATTGATATAGGTACCAGTCAAATAGGGATGACATATGGTGTTGACAGAGATGCCATGGATGCCTTGACAAACGCTATGTATTGGAGGAACAGGGCCGAAAAGACATCTCGGCAACTAAAAAAGGAACTACAAAAGATGGATAAGTTAGTTCTCGAGGTCGTTGACCATAGATTCAAAAGTATGATGTAGGTTGCAGAAATCTATTGGAAGACATACATTGGAACAGTCAAAGCTGTGAAAGAGCATGAAAGGCTCAGATCTCGGTTGGAAGGCTTGATGAATGACAACAGTCTGATGAATCCAAGTGAGAAAATTGAAGTCGAGGCTCACTTGAAGTCCCATGATGAATTGGCAAATCAATTAAGGAAAGAGCATCAAAGGCTGGATGATAGGAATACCCCTAGGGTGGTCTCTTTTTACAGTAACTATGAGTTAGTATCGTTGGAACAGTGGAAACAAGAGTTTGGTGATGAGAAGAATCGAGCAGTAGCAGAGTTGGATCAGGACAAAGATTTGTCACTTTGTATTAACAATATTCTATCCAATCATTTCCAGATAGAAAGCAACATGAGGACACTAAACAATGACGTTCTAATGTATAAAGATGATAAGTACATTGAACACATAGGAATGTTGAACTTGTTTATCTTCCAGTTTGTTAACAAAAGTGATAATTAATAGTTATGTGTTGAAAAGCCACAATGCTTGGTGACAATGTATAACCTCATATAAATGAGGGAATTTTTGTAACAATAAGGATCATTAGAGAAGAAGTAGAATATAACCTCAGGCTTACTATTGTACCATTCTGCGAACATACATAATATAATCAGTCATCTTTCCTTTGTGTATATGTTGTGGATTACTGCATCTTTCTGTAGGTAGTTGCTTGTGATATTATCTAAAGGAGATAAGGTTACTTGTGTTCTTCCAGTAAAACTTTGTGTTTCATATTGTGGATTTGAATAAAAGATTTACTTGCGAATATAGTTTTGTATATAGTGCGCATGCATATTATCTCAACCATGGTGCACCTGCATATGTATATAGTTTTGTTTATAGGTGGAAAGCCTGAGGTTCAATGTCGAACTTGGTTGCTCTGATACCATATGTAATATTCCATTAATTCTATACTTAAAATAAATTGTGATCTATATTAAGATAAAAAATTGAGCATTTCAAAATAAAACATAACTACTTCAGTTGAAGGAGAAAACTAATTAAATGTTCTTCAACATAATAAGAATCTAACTAATTTATCTAAAAGGAAGGTAATCTTTTAACGATAAAAAAAATTGAATAAATATTATTAAGATAATCAATATAAGAAAGGAATTCAAATGACAAGTTTCATTTTTGAGGGAAGAGATAAAGGTTCAGAGGTTGCTGTTATCACTGTTTTAAAAATGGGTATTCTTTTCCATAATTGGCTAAGTCTATGAAATTCTTGGGTCTGGTATGGCCTTGTGACTTCTATTGCTTTGGGTCCTAAAGAGGGTTTAGGGTTTAGGTTTAATCACTTTCAAAATGTCTGAGAAAAAACCCTTATAATTCTATTTCCGTGTTACTTTATTCACTTAAGTAATGGGTCCTTTTGTCATGCAAAGTGTTCCCCCCATTGTTTTTTACCTAGGTGGTCCTTTTAAATATTTTAATTTGTATTCGCCTTTAAATTGCCTTTTCTATTTACTGTCGGGCCTTGTAATTGTCACACAACTCTCAGTCAATCAGATGGCCTGTGTGGATTCGCGAACTCAACATGCTCAAAAGTTACCTATCGTGTAGTAGTGAAAAGGTTTGGCAGAACCCAGTGATAAGGACTTCTTTCTTGGCTAAAAGCATTCTATCGAAGTATCTAAGACTCAAATAGTACCGATGAGACCCAGCGATGTCTCATTGATATAAAAGGGGCATCGAAGAAAGCAAACACGATAAACTTTAGAAAGGACTCATCGAAGACAGTAACTCCATCGATAAAAGATATCGAGGAAAGTGGAGATGGTTCTCATCAACAAGAAAAGGTCTTCGAGGATATAACACTATTGGTACAAAAAGACTCACCGAAAGGGATGGTCCCACCAACAAAAGGTATCGAAGAAAGCAGAGGTGGCCCCCAATGATGAGAAAAGGCTTTCGAAGAAACAATATCATCGATGCAAGATAAAGAAGATTCACTGAAAGAAGCATTCTCATCGAAAAAGTGATATTGATAAAATAGAAGAAAACGACATCGATGAATGATATTGATGAGGATATGAGTTTCAATGGGAGGACAAAAGAAGTCACCGAAGTCCAAAGTCTCTTCAACATGAAACCTGATAGACAGCAAAAAGATTTCGATGAGAATGAGTTTCGAGGAGACTAAAAGGCATGTCTCCGATACACATGGTTTCATCGATAGAAGCCATCTCTCTTTGTTTCATCTGATCAGATGGACAGCGTGGTTTCGTGAGATCAAGCTAAACGTGTTTTAACCTTCGCGAAGTGGCGAAAGGGTTTGGTGGGTCCCAGAGATAAGCGGTCTTCTTTGGTTAAAGAATGATTGGGTTGGAAAAAGATCAATGGCTTCTCATTGTTTCGTGGCCAGGAGATGCACGAGCTATACCTTCAGTGAAGTAGCGAAAAGGTGGAGGGTCTCACTAAGAGTGGTAGTAAATATGGTAACCCTAGTTGGCGATGACTTGGCGGTGACAAGGCACTTAGTTGGTGGTATGCAGTGGGTCCGGGCAAGGTTGTCATAAAAAGAGTAAACAACGAGCAAGTTCTTGAGATCTAACGGCTCGCGTGAATTCAGGAAGATAAGATGCTAGCAAGTTCGTCATTGCAAAGTAGCGAAAAGGCCGATGGGCCCAAGGGATAGGCATCGCATGAAGTTAAAAGTAGATCAGGTCTATTTTGATCTAACGGTTCTCATGGTTTCGTGGCTGCAAGCCAAATGAAGAATAATGTTCACGAAGTTGCGAAAGATAGGTGGAAATCACACGGAGGAGTGATGTGGCATAACAGTTGCCACTTTTTGTAGAGCTTGATAATAATGTGTCGAGTGACACGTGGTTGAAAAAAGTGGTTGAGGGCCCACCTACATGTAACCAACAGTTATGTGGTAATAGTAAAAGCGAACACATAGCGAATTAAGGGTGGAACCAAAAGGAGTTTCCAGGGCTAATGACCGACTGCCATGTGGCATTTATTAACTAGAGAACAAGTGGGGTAAGTAATTCCTGGATAAAGGGCCCACTTAAAAGGCATTCATCTCAAGATTGATCGAATGCTTCTCGTTGTTTCATGACCCGAAGATGCCCGCAGCTTAACCTCAGCAAAATGGTGAAAATCGTTAGCCATCAAGATGAGGTGCGGTTAGTTAAAAGGATTGACGGTCCTGGTTGGAGTTAAAGGCTAAGTGATTTGAGTTTGATCTAACGCTTGGCACAGCCTCGCGAAGGAAAAGTGCATGACTGTTAAACTCCGTGAAGTGGCGAAAAGGAGGTAGGGCCCAACACTACAGCAAAGAGATTAAACAGAGATAAAGGTGATGTAAGTTCTTGAGATCCAATGGCCAGCATTGTTTCATGAAAGAAAACAGCACGGGTTTTATGTTCTGCAAAGTAGTGGAACAGAGGAAAGACTTAGAGAAATTATGACCCATTGGAGCCAGTTTTGAATTCGATTTGGCGAATTTAATTCTGAAAAGAAAGCCGAAGCATGTGGAGTTAATTTCTAAAAACTTAAATGCCAACTTGCCCTTTTGACTCTGCATCAACTTGATTGCTAAGTATTGTTTCATCGAAGTTTGTTGCAGAGCGAATTGTTGCAGAGTGAATTATTGTAGAGCGATTTTCTTTAGGTGAATAATCAGGTTTCTTGTGCTTTTCTTGATAACTCTTGGTTTGTTCTCAAATACTACTGTGTGAATTACTTCATTAGAGGTCTGTGCTAGCTTCTAGTGGTATAATTGTTTGACCAGAATGGCACCCAAAAGAGAATTTATAGGGAAAGTGAATTACCAGGACTGAAATATCTGTGATGATTTTTTAGAGCAATTAACCATGTCAACCAATGCTGGGGCTAAGGCCAAAGAGCTAGTACCTAAGAACCCTCATCTAAAAATTAGAGATGGCCTTTATGATAAGTGTAATTGGTTGAGGGACCCTGAAATAGGATTGTTAGGCTTAGGACTCTTCAAAGTCAGTTTTGGGAAGAGGAATTCCCTAGCTCCTTTGAATGGCATATGGGAGCAAGATGTAGGAAAGCTTGTGGTCCCATGTGTTTTTATGGATGTAGATCTGTTAGCCCTGATTGCATAGAATTATGACTCTGTGGCAAGATGCATCAGGAACATAAAGGGACCAGTCTTGATTGAGATAAATGAAGATGAATTCAAGAAAGTGTTTAAACTCAGTGAGTCCTCCAATTTGTTAGAACCTATTGACTTTGAGTCGTTAGCCCAGGTTTACAACACACAAAGGGATCATCTTAGAAGTGGCCCATTGAAATAATTCTTTGTAAAGATAGGGAGTTAATAGTTGTAGACCCCAACATAATGGAACCATTCTCTCTCAACCTATTCACTTTGAGAGCTAAGGGTATGTATTGGGCATTATGCTAAAAAGAATATGCCAACCCATTATATGTTAATGATTGCACAAATTCTAAACCCCTCCCTAGCAATAACATTTGATTATGCCTCATACCTTGCTGATGCAATTCATAAAGGGTTAGTAGGAATAAAAACTGGTAACGTGGATAGGCCATTTGGATGGTACACCATGTTAATGCATATGTTTCTATTCAAAGGGACTGATTATTTTGGAAAGGATATGGACCTGATTAAGGTCAAGGATAAAGAGGAGATGCCAATGCAATTGTGGACTACTGTTCTATCTTTGGATAGAGAAGATGCAAGTTATTTAAAGTTTGATAGATTCTTTGCATCTAAAATTAGGATTCTTCTATGCAGAGAAAACCCTATAATTCCTAAGGCTCTTTTGGAGTTTTATAGACCAAAGCAGTTTGCAGAGGATATCAAGATTGTTCACAATTGGGGAGACATATATTTGTACCCAGTGTCTACTCTTTTTAGAGTGTTTTGATTTAGAGGCACCCCCTTTTTACTACTCTATCAGGTCCCATTGAGGATAGGGATTGCAGAAGTCCTGAGACAAATTGGGGGAGTACAAGAAGTAGAGCTAACCAATAGAGGTAAAGGGACTATTTTCCCAACTATTACCATGGCTCACCATTTTGTGATCACTAAGGGTGGATGGATATTTTTTGAAGAATTCTTTAAGCCATATAGGCTGTCTACTGTAGTGTCAAGATGTGCAAACCCCGAGGATTTTTTCAATGGTATGTTCAGAAAAAGAGCAGTGTGTAGAGGTAGGCCACATCAATTTCAGTTCCCAGAAGATCTGATTAGAAATGAATTTAGCTTAGATGAGAAAGAACTGAGGAAGGAGAAGTGGGTGCCATATAAGAAAGCCCTTGATTTTATCCATCAATTTGACACTGGCTATGACCCCCTTTCTAGCTTCAATCCATTTGAGGAGAAAATAAAATTCCTGATTCTTTATTTTGAAGATCTCATGCAGACCTTAAAAGAAAAGAGGGAGGCCATAAGGCAAAATGAGCCTGATAAGGCTAAGATGGTATTGGCTAAGCTTACCTTTGCTAGAGATATCCCACGTGGTGACTATGTAATGCACAAAAGGTCAAAGTACACTGTGATAATGCCAGTGACAGGTGAGCCTTCCACTTCAAAAGGGAAGAGGAAAATTGAAGATGTCATTAACATCCAGGATTCCCCTAAGAAGCAGAGAGTGGGAAAGGAAATTGAAACTGATGAGCCTCAATACTCCCCATCTCAATCTCCTATCCACATTGGAGATGAACAAGTTGTGGCTGAACAATTATTGTAGTTAGGGAGTCTCATTGAGATTGCTTATACCTATGAGGAGACCCAAGAGGGGATGCCCGAAGAGCCACCTAATGTTGAAATGGATTTGACTAATGGTGAGTTAAAGGGCCAAGAAATGGACCTTACTATTAAGCAAGCTAGTGAAGAATTCCTAGCTGACAGTAATTTTGTCACATCGGGAGATTTTATATAGTTTCTATGGAAGCAAAATATTGATCAATTCAAGACTAGATGTGAACAGAGGAAAAGTGAACAACCTCTTAAAAATACAACTCAGGTAGAAGAAGAGGTTAAGCAAGAAATGATGGAGGATTTTAAAGCAATCACCCCTGAGAAAGGAAGAGAAATGGTAGCAAAGGCTGGTGTGTTGATTCTCCCTGAATGGGATATAGCTGATGCTTTAGTGCTTGATGCAATGAGGAAAGAAACAAAGCCTATGGAAGGAGTGACATTCAGTAAAGATAATGTTGCTCTTTTCATGTGGTCTTTAAAGAAGGATGAAAACAAAGGAAAGAAGGATGCATCAGATTCTAGCCTCTTAGGAGGCATGATAGTTAAAAGAGTCCAAGACACAGGGGTAGTGGAAGCTGCAAGCATAGTCCTAGAGACTGCAAAATTCAGTGTTGCGGTGGCAGAGAAAGAGACATAAGAAAAGGATAATCTCCAATTGAAGTTGGAGACTATTTTAAAAGCTTACAATGATGCTAAAGAAGGAATAGCCAACAGAGACAGCATAATTGCTAGACTCCAGAGTCAACTGGCAGGTTAATATCATCTTGGTAAATCTTCTACACTCATGATAGCCTCCTCTCTAGCAAGACCTCCTCCTACTAGTCCCATCATTCAATATCCCCCTTCTCCTATGCCTTCTAGTTCCCAATTACCTGAAAATTTCCAACATGAGTTGGAAAAATTGAAACAAGCTCAGACATTGTATGCAAACAAATATGAGGAGAAAGTGAAAGCCACCATCTTGAAGTTTACTGACTCAGTCAAAACGTCCAATGTATACATAAATATGAAGAGGATTCTTGAGATTTTGATCAAATTGAGAGAAGAAGAAGCCACTTTGGAACCAATCCTGAATAAGTGGATGCCTAGAGGGAAAGAGTTAGAGCTCATGTGTTCTTCCCATGTAGGTGCAGAAGAGAATGACAATCTAAGGTCCACATGTGAGTTTATAAAAGAGATGAATATTCTTTCAGTGGAAGGAGCGGGTATAAAAAGAAAAGCCCAACTTTATAGGAAAGAATATTCAAATCATAAATTTGAAATGTTTCCAGGAGGTTTCATTGGTCCTATCCAGCTAAAGGAAGAGAAGACTTGGTTAAAGGAGGTGGACCATAATTTGTCCCTAAGGATCAATTAGATTATTAGTACTGATGACACATCCTTATTTGTCCAAACAATTGAGGAAATTGAAAAAGTGAAATCTCATTAAGGTTTCATAGAAACGGAGATTGGGCATGTACGAGTCACTTGGAAGCAGCTAGAAGATATGAAACAGAAGATTGCTAATTTTACTTGGCCTAGTGATGATGTGTATCAGGAGTGGAAAGATAAGTATATGGGATAGAAAGAAGATGCTCGGGAGTAGTTACAGGAGGTTGTAACAGAACAAAAAGTAGAGGAAGCCGCAGATGCTGAAAAGGACTTATAACCGCTTCTTGAAAATGACCGATTGTTTGTAAAAAACTTTCTTTTGAATGGTCCAAAGCTTGTATGCATCCATACTATTATAAATGGATACCAGGACTCCTAAAAAAATGATCACAAGTAATTGTAAGAAGACGCTGCAGAAATTTATCTGAGCTTTTTTCTAGTCTTATGGAGAATACTCTGAGTTTTGTAATATTTTCTCAAAATTAATATCAATATACAGACTAGAAATAGTGTATGTACATAAATGTGCATAGCATTCATAGGGAAACTCATGTCAAATGTGCAACTCAATACAATAAATAATCTTAGTTTGTAGCCCTATAGCATCATAATGTAGTCCTTGACCAAGTATGCATACAAGAAACATCTAGTTCTATTAAGGCACACGCATCAAAGTCAAAGGTTATGACAACTAGTGAAAAACATCAAGAACA
This sequence comes from Cryptomeria japonica, assembly GCF_030272615.1. Taxonomy (NCBI): domain Eukaryota; kingdom Viridiplantae; phylum Streptophyta; class Pinopsida; order Cupressales; family Cupressaceae; genus Cryptomeria; species Cryptomeria japonica. Next base: position 162,857,772 of record NC_081415.1, on the reverse strand, counting down.
AAAAGTTTAGTCTCAAGAATTAGGAGTTGTAATAAAAAAACTTACAAGGATGAGGCATATTTATAACTTTTGCAGTCCCACCTTGGATATCAACACTAGAAGCAGCTCATATTGTTCTTGTACAGACAAGACAATATGGGAGTTCATTATACCCAGCAACTCGTGGTGTTGTTGCTCGTGTTGGCTCTATTGGACCCTGCAATTAAGATTCAATATACATTATTCAATAAGATTAACTGTGCAACATAACGAAATATTGAAAAGTGTGTTACCTTGTTAAGCTTCGCTTGGTTTTGAGAATAGTTTAATATTCTCTACTTAACAGGGCCAACCACGTGAAGGTGGGAGCTCATTTGGCCCCTCCCCCTCCCCTAACATCACTCTAAATTCCTCGTTAACAACTTATAACATTCATTCATTAATTCTTTCTACCAATAATAAAATATAGCATTCATTCATTAACACATAACATTGATTAACATTAATTAACACGCAACATTCATCAATATTAATTAACACATATCATCCATAACCATTAATTAGCACATAGTTACATTCACTAACACATAAAAATAAGTCATTATCAAATAAGTTAGATTACAATCATTTCTTTCTTTGTTTTTTCTTTGAAGCTATGACAAGACTAAGTGGAACATCGGTGTCTTCATCATTTCCCCCCTCTACAGATGTTCTGCCAACTACTCGTGATCTCAATGTATGCCTAGTCCTATACTAAGAATGAGGACACTGAAGTGAAGGGGGGTCCTCTGCAATAACAAAGAAATGGGTTAAATTAAAAAAAAAAATTATTATTGTTACAAGTATTTCATTAATTTAGAGAACATAATTGTTGTGCTCTTTACCTGATGGGGCCACATCATTTTGTGTAGCCTCAACCTCAACATGCTGAACACCATGGTCCTCTTTACCTGAGTGGGGAACATCACGTTCTTGAGGTTGTGTACCCAGATCATGCTCCACTTGCTCACCACCAACTACATGCTCTAAAATATTAACAAGAAAGGTTACATTAATTACTACTCTAATTACAAATTAAGATGTTTAATTGTATTAATAGCTAAATAAATAAATTTGAATAGCAAATGAATACCTCCACTACTAGGATGCACATCCAGACCTTCATGTGCAGGCGGTGTTTCACAATTAGTAGGCTGCATTCCAATGACATGCACATTGTTATCATTGCTTGCTTATTTAAAACAAATATAGTCACTTTATGTTGGAACTCAACATCAATTAGATTATTGGTAAAGTATTCAATTTGAAACAACTTCCATTTAGCATATTTACCTATGTGACGGATGCACTCGAATGTTGTGTATGCCCACTCAATTCTCACAGCCGTTCAGCCACGGCTGAATAGCCTTGCTGGTAGGCAACTCTCTTGTCATCTTCTATGGGCGCTCTATTGAATTCAGAGCCTTGCATTTTTGCTTGGTACTGTGAATTTTGCTTGCATTGTTTGATAAAAAAAAAATGTTTGCAATTTATTAATATTTTGAGACAATATGGGAGTTTACATGAGATACTTACAATTCGTGCAACAAATTTCATGTAACCACCAGAGCCGAGTTTGTGTTGCCCGTGCTTTTCTTGCCTTGCCTTGGTTGCCTTTGACGTGTCACTCAGTCTATAAAATGTTTGAAATATGTTATATTATATAAATATAAAGAGTAATTAATTAGTATATAATTACATTCTTAATAGTATCTCGTACCTTCTTCTGGCGTCTACTAGTGTATTTCCTTTTTTCCTTTCAATTCTCTCCTTGGCATCCAAAATCAGGTCCTTCCACTCCCTCTCTGGAATCATGGGGGGACGCTCGTACTTTAGGTTCCTCTCCAAATGGGTCCTGTATTGGTCCCTCACAGACTTTAGATATGTGCCAGCTTTTTCAAGGAGCTTGGTTTTGTCAAAGGTGTCATTTCCAAACCACTCAACCATTTGGTTTGTCAATTCATCTTTTAACCTTTTTTCTTGGTCATTCCACCTTTTAAAGCAAAAACAAACCTGTTAGATTCAGAAATGAACTGAAGCTACATTTATTACACTTCAAGAAATGGATCAAAGGAAAAGTATTCTAGCAATGATATGAAATCAAAAGTGGATAAGGGTTAGTTCACATATGATGTACCACCTTTTACGTATGGTGGGCCCAAATATTTGCAATGCAATGCCACTAAGATGTTTATAGAAAATATCATTGCCTGCAAAAAATTCATGGGATCAATATTAGTCCAAAACGAGTGATCATAAAGTAAATTACAATTAGAGTATATATAATAATAATTTTAAAGTATCTGGAACCTTTTGTATCTGTAGTTACATAAATCTGTCCACTCTAAATTAAATGAATATTTGCTATTTATTTAATTAAAAATCCACTAACCATCAGTTAATTAAATTAATATTTAATTAATTCATCTCCAAACATTCTCCTATTAATTAAATAAATTATTCAATTTATTTTAATTAATTCACTATACCAAATTCAAATCAATTAAATGAATAAATACTATTTATTTAATTAAATCCCCCTTTTTCCTCTTCTAAATAAATTAAATCAAACATTTATTTAAATCATTTATCCCCCCCACTTGCATTTTCCTACAAATGCAACTTGGACACATTTATTTTCCTTCACCCACCAAACCCACTTGCAAATCTAATCCCCTTCTAGATTCTTCTAACCCCTTCCTAATTAGCCTAATCCATTCCCTAATTATTGTCACATTCCTAAGCAAGTTGGAGTCACTTCTCAAGGACTTCAAAGTCTTTGAAAAGGATTTAATGCTTTGTGTGTTCAACAATTTAACCTTCAAAGTCTTCCAAAACCACTAATGGCTCTTACATGACCATTAATGGCTCTTACATAACCATTTGTGGTTATTTCAACTTGCACTCATGTGTCTCCTCAAGCGTTTATTGCTTTGACCATGTTTATCCCTTTTGCCTTTGCACAAGAGTTTATCGATTGGATAAAAGCTTTATTCTTTGAATAAAGAGTTTATTCATTCAACTAACCTTGACCTTAACTCCTAGGGTCATGTCAAGCATTTAATGCTTATTCCCTCTCCTCTCAACCTATCTCACATTGACACTTGTCATCCTGGGATTGGGTTGAAAGACTTCACATGGATCTCATATCATTCAATCCTAACCCTTGTTGAGATTACTCAATCTCAACAATCCATTGCTCCATTTTTCCTATAAATAGAGCTCATTTCTTCATAATCTAGATCCTGAAAACTTGCATGCATTTAAGCTATAGTGAATTATAGAGAGCATTTAGCATAAACTACTAATATCTTGTCATTTTGGTTAAAATAAATCATTTTAGTATCAATAGCATAGTATTAGCTTTTTATTCACATTTAGAGAAAATACTTCAATCTCAAACCTCCATAAGCATCCATAGTGCAAAAAGCTGCTGAGAGCTACACTAGTTTGGAACTTGGAGAGGAGAGGAACAAAGGAGAAGGAGCCAAGAGTATGGTAGAAGGCATTTGGAGATGTCTTCTTGTATTTACATTCATAGTTAAATGTTTTACTTTGTTCTTGGTGTCTCTTTTGATATGCCTGCTTAGGTTCATCTTTGGTTGAATAACACTAACCTTAATAATTGTTTCTTGTTGTTTGTGTGTTATACTACCACAAGTTTTGATCTAACACTTGCCCTTTTTGTAGAGCATCATATGGTGAACCCAACGTGAATCCAAACACCTAAAAAAACAATTTCTTTTTTTGACAACTAACATGTTTGAATGTTGAACTTGACACACAGGTTGCACTTTAGTGCTTTTGGTCACACTATAGCACTATTGCAACTTGTTGTTCTAGTGCTATTGTACCAATTTTGGTGCTATTGACCTTGTTTCAGCGCTTTTGAAATTGTTTTGGCGCTTTTGGACATGTTTTAGCGCTATTGCTTTCGCTGTCAAAGTTTTACTTTTAGCACTGTTGTGTCTGTATTAGCGCGTTTGTCTTAAATAGCGCTTCTATTTAAACACAGAGTAGCGTTATTGTAACAAAACATTATAAAAAAGACCCTGTAACCGAAAAAGTGAAAATTCTTAGGCTTGTAGAAGCCCACCATAGGTTCAGTTTTTACTAACTATTTGTTTCTTGTGCAGGTCTAAAGCCAACTTCCTTAAAAATAAAATAAAAATAAAAAAACTTATTTTTGGTGTTTTAAAATTGAACAAAACAAAATTTGCTTTCTTGCAAGCTTAGGATCAAATTTTGTATTTGGTGCTCTAAAATTGAACAAAGCAACTTTGTTTATTGCAAGTTTAGGCTTAATTTTTCATTTGGTGCTTAAAATCAACAAGACAAATTTATTTCTAGCATCAAACTTAAGCAAAAATTTACAATCCACACTTCAGTTTTGGTGCGAATAAAACTCACAATCAACTTATTTCAATTTTTGCAAAGCGATTTTCCTTCATGCATACGTGCTTCAAATTAAGTTGACCAAGATTTTCAAAGTTCTAGTTTACTCAAAACTTTGCATTTTGAAGTTAAAAAGAACACCATGATTGTTGGAGAAACATCTCCAAATAGTTAAAACATATTGCGATGGCAAGTTAAAAAGAACAAGTGCATTTCATGTTTGGCATGCTTGTGCAAAAAGTTGGTTGAGTGGTCCTACTTCTAACACACACTATCCTCTCCCTTGGCTTTTGTGGTCCTAGGTGCAAGAGAAAAGTGTTAGTAACGCTCAAATTTTTATCTTTTTAAGAGAGGCCTGCCAAGAGACACATCACTCTTGGGCCGACCTCGCGCAGTAAATCCTTCGAGCCGCTATAGAAATTAGGTAAGAGCAAAAGTTGTAGCCTTGGGTATAGCTGTTCCTACAGTGTAGCTTGCCGAAAGGACAAATGGGCCCCACCACAAGTTACAAGGCTCTTAAGTGAGTCACTGTAGAATGAACTTATGTCCAAAAACATCGAACATTACTAAACACCTTTAAGTAGTAGCCCACCCGTTCTATTGATTGAGAATATTTGAGATATAATTCAGTGCAAGACCATAGATGGTTTTGCTCCCAAGATACTCACCATACATATTTCCTTGAGTAGAAACATAGCTTTTTGAAAAGTCACTTGTGGTTTGATAAAAGTGGTGACTCCCCCATCATAGGGATCATCTATTTGTTATACTCATGCAAGACTTAGTATATCACATCCTTACCTGCCACGGTGGGATTCATAAGGTATGTAGTACCAAATTTGAAGAAATATCAAGATGTGGGCTGAATTTATCACAACTGGCCATTTGATCTTAGGGATACAAAGTGTTTGAAGTGTTTTCATTTTGAGTCAAAGACCAAGTACAAATTGAGCCAACTTCGGGCTTTAGAAAGAAAAACACCTAAAATACACCTAAAGGAAAGGGTCATAAAAAGTCCAAGGATTGGTTTGATCTAGACCCATACTCATTTGTGCCTTTAAGGCAACATTCTTGTGTTTGTGTGCTTGCTTTGTTTTCTTGTCAAAGAAGAATCAAAAATCAATTCCAAAACAAGTATTCATCCAACCAAACATCTTTCAAAAACAACCAAAAAAGATCAAAAACAAAGAAAAGTATCAAACTTTATGACCATTCTTCACATCTTGCGAAAGAAGAATCTTCATCAAAACATCAACTTGAAAAGAAGACCATTGAGTTCAAAGGCTTTGATCAAAAGGAGGAAATTCTTCTATCTTAATAGACAAATCTTTGTCTCTCATAGAGTTTTTCTACGTCACATGTGTCTCTACCTTCAAGGCAAATCAAACGAATTTGATTCAGAATCATTAAACCGCAGAGCTTTTATGCAATATAGAGCTTTGAGTTATCACAAAAACCAAGGAGGCAAGATTAATCCCAACTTCTTCCCAAATGTTTGTATCACATACAACATAACTTGAGAAATGCCACCAACGCCCGAAAGGGAAGAGGTAGAATTTGTTCCATTTGTGACACAAAGCTTTTATTGAAGTTAAAACATTTCATCCATTATCTCATTCATACATCATCACTTCATCATCAATCCGTTCCAACTCTCAAAACATTAAGAGGTTCTTGTCCTAAATTCTCTTTTGGATATTGCTTGAATCAAACACATCCCATCACTTTTTTAGATTGTTTCTACATCTAGGATAAGCTCATGCTAAGAGACACATCTACGCAAGTTAAAACTAGTGTATGAGTGAATCCTCTCATTACTAGGTAGTTAAGTTTGTAACACATCTTAGATTTCTCTAAACCTTATCACAACAAACCTTATAAAAAACAAACAATCAATTCAAAGAAAGAATTTTGGTCACATCTACCTTTAAGTGCTAGAGATCCACATGCAACACAATTCACCAACCATCAATCTTTCATTTCATCAACAACTCATCATCATTTTCACCCAACTTCAACAAAAACTTGTAAACAAAATGGCTCATACTCGATCACAGTCAAGGCAATGAGAAATAGAAATTGAAGAAGAAGAGGAGGAAAATATCAATGAATTTCAAGAAGCACTTGGAGGAAATGCGAATGACGAAAACCCAAGTACTCCTACTCCTACAACAATAGAAAGGGCCCAGCATAACCCTCTCTTTAACAGACTTTTTGACGAAATACTCAGGAGCAATGCGGATGCTCACTTTTTAAAGCTCACTCAAGAAGGAGCCAAGCTCCCCTCTGACTTTGATCTTGCCCAATTAAGACAAGCATCAAAATGACAAAGTCACCATGAAGAAGAAAGAGGTAGAGATCCCATCAGATATAACATTCCTCGAGGTAACCCACCACCTCCTCCTCCAAATGAAATAGAGAAGTTGCGGCGACAAGTTGAAAATCTCGCCCAACAACTTCATAGTGGTGTAAAAACTAACCAATTCGCACTCAATGACATTTGTCTCTATCCCTTTGATAGGAATCTTTATATGCCACCTTTTCCATGAGGATTCAAAACACCCAAATTCGAAAAATATAGAGGAAAGGGAGATCCTCGCGATCATGTCAGAGAATTTCATTCAGCTTGCCTCGAAGTGGCATATGAGGACACATACCTAATGTGACTTTTTTCGCCAAAGCTTGGGAGGAACAACCACATCATGGTTTTCCTGATTGCCAGGTGGCATTAGCTCCTTTGAAGAGCTAGTTTAGAAGTTCTTGGCACATTACTCTCATAACATTGAACGTGATATCACCATGGCTGATCTGTGTAACACTAAACAAAAACCAGGTGAACTATTCTCAGTATTCCTGCAACGATGGCATCAAATGTCTAGCAGACGTTCTCTTCAGTTACCTGAACAAGAACTAGTGGAAATATTTATTTCCAACTTAAACGAAGAAATGGAGTTTCACCTGGATGTCAAAGACACAGACTCTTTTAATGACATGATCACCAAGGGCTTAAAATGTGAGCAAGCTCTCATCAAGAAAGGACTTATCAAAATCTATAATGAACCAAAGGATGGTCCTCACCCACACTTCAATAGTGACAAACCAAGCTTCTAGAACAAAAGAAAAAATATTGTCAACGATGGGGTTGTGGATGCCAGAACTATCAGAAGTGTACAACCTGTAGTTCGATTTGTAGGACATAATTCCCTACCTCAGACTAACACAGTTGTTCCTTCAAATCAAGGCTGCATCACATCTCACGATGAACCTAGACCTCATCAACAAAAACAAAAGTGAACATACACTCCCTTAGGGGAACCCATCGAAACAGTGTTGCAACAACTAGTTTCTCAAAATTTGGTAATTCTACCTAAAACATCAAACTGTGAACCTCAAGTCAAACCTGCATGGTGGAGGGATACTAAACATTGTGATTTCCATCAAGGGAGAGGAAACAAGACAAGTAATTGTCATAGATTGAAAGATCTTATTCAGGATCTTATTGACCGAGGTGAAATTAAAATCAAAGGGCATGACCCAAAGACGAAAAACAATGATCATCTAATGTTCAAAAATCCACCTCCATCACAAGATCAAAGGGGTCCTTCTACTTCTAGGATAGGCACTGATACCACTGATTATACGCAGGCTACGTATAATTATATTGTAAATAACCTGTATGATGCCAGTGAACAAATTGCAACTATAACCATCAAAATTCCCAGCTCCAATTGCAATGTTGTTACATGTCATGGCAAGGTTACCATAAAGGCAGCTCCAAAAGGCACCACCTCCATACCAAAGCAGTACAATCTTGTGGAACAATTAGACAAAATGCCTGCGCTTATATCCATTTTAGAGCTATTGCACCTATCTCCATCTCATAAAACAATCTTGGATCAAGCTCTCCAAGAGGCGTCAATCCCTGCAAACCTAAATACAGATCAATTCCAAGCCATGGTTGGAATTCTAAAGTCATCAGCTTGTCTCACTTTTTTTGAAAGTGACAACTCTTCCTTCCAACAACCTCATAACGCTTCACTACACATTGAAGGCTTTATCAACCAACATAGGATCAAGCAAGTCTTGATTGACAATGGAGCAAGCTTAAATATTTGTACACTGCAGTTGGTCACCACTTTGGGATATGCAATAGAATCAATGGATCCCTGTAAGAAGATCACAATCAAAGCCTATGACGATGCAGAGCGTTCATCCAAAGGAACTGTGGTACTACCAATTTGAGTGGGCCCTATGGTGAAACACATCATCTGTCAGGTTCTGGACCTTCCTCTACCATATAATCTATTGTTAGGAAGACCTTGGATAGATGCCATGCAAGTCGTTCCATCTACCTACCATCAATGTATCAAGTTCCCACATAACGGTGTAGAGATCACAATCCTGGGCAATGCAAATCCCTTTGCATATTGTCATAATATCAGTCATCAACTAGAGATTACCGTTCCTAACAATAGAGAAGCCATTTCCTCCACATCATATATAAGTCCAGCCTCTCTTGCCAGTTCAAACACCCCTATACCCAAGCAAGAAAATCTTAAGATGAAAATAGCAGAGGAAGGTCCTGGGGAATACAACTTAATTCAACTCTTTTGTGTGGGACAAATGCCCACTTCTCCTAGAACACATGGCAAACCACAATAGTTACTTCAGCAACCACTGATCACGCTAGCATGTGCTTTGATGCCTTTCATCCTTGGGAAGAGTCAAGAAGAAGAAACCAAAGATGAGGACTTAGTGGAATGGATCTATAAAGATCCCATCACCACTGATATGCCGCAAGCTACACTTCCCACAAATCAGTATGGCAAAGGCCTCCTCATTATGCAAAGAATGGGTTATGATGGTTAGAGTGCTTTGGGACCTTGCAAACAAGGAAGACATGAACCACTGCTGCCAGAATTAAAGCTCAAAGATAACACAAGCCTAGGCTTTGAAAAGGAGATCTTTCCTAAGCTCAGATTCAAAGGAAAACCCAACAAACCACTATATCAGCCTATTGCAAAGAGGAAACCTTTCATTATCAAAGCAGCATCAAACACCATCGCAACTGCCCCACCGAGGCTCAAAATCCCAACACAACCATCTACAATGCCAATCATCCCACCAATCAAACCAGTAATCCCATCAGCAGCAACAAAAACATCAATAACACCATTAGTAGCAACAATTGTATCAGAACCCATAACAACATCTACAACACCAGCAGATCCAGCAGAAGCAACTGAGTCAACACTACCGATACTCCTCGTATCGGATTCTTTGATCCCCATCATCTTTCCTACAGCACCGATCATTTCATCTACAAAGGTACATCAACCGATCACACTTGCAGTATTTAACACAAAGGACATCCCAATATGGTATAGTAATCGGATGCTGGAAAGTGATTCAGAGACCGACTCACATGAATGGGAATTTGATTCCATTCAACTTAATACTTCAGATGAGGAAGACACATCAATACCTCCACCTTGCAAAGACATCCCTATTTATGGAGAAGCACAGATAAAGACCTCTTGGGTTCCTGAGCTGGAAACTTCTTCCATAGACCCTACATCACATCCTACGCCTGATTCTGACAGGGAGAGTACCATCAATGACCTTCACCATAATGTTTTAACCCTCACTGACACATCTAACGAACTTAACCTAATCGATGAAGTAATGCCCATTATCTAGCCTGAACTCATCGAATGGAACCAACCTAATCCCCCATGTCTTGACCATTTCCAAAACAATGAGGTGATCGTTGACTTTTTGGAACTACGGGATAGCATACTTCAGGGCAGATGCCAAACCTTTCAGCTACAAAAATATAATAATAAAACATGGATCTTCCAGTGAAAACCACACTGTGGCACTGTTTGATCCTACAAAAGTAAAAAGAAAGAGCGTATCCAACGGTGAAAACCTCTCTGAGGTGCCTGAGGATAAAAGGTTTGACATCCTTCCCTGTAGCACACAACGGGAATGATCAACGATTCTCATTGAAGAAACCAAAGAATACAATGTGGGGACTCCCAAAACTCCTCACCTCATACATCTGGCATCTCTTCTAGCTCTAGAGGAACAACCTAAATTTGTAGAGTTCTTTCAAAAGCGTCAGATCAACTTTGCATGGTCATATGCAGACATGCCTAGACTTGATCCTGATTTAGTCATGTATCACCTCACTGTAGCAGAAGGAGCCAAACCTGTCAAGCAGAAGCTTCACAAGATGCATCCTAATATTGCAGTACTAGTCACAGCAAAACTCAAGAAACTTCTGGATGTTGGTTTCATTAGACCAATTGATTATGCAGATTGGATATCCAACATTGTGCCTGTCAGCAAACAAAAAGGGGGCATCTGCATTTGTACTAACTTTAGAGATCTAAACAAGGCATGTCCTAAAGATGACTTCCCCCTAACAAACATCGACATCATAGTGGACCTAACAGCAAGACATGCCATGCTTTCACTCATGGATGGCTTTTCAGGGTATAATTAGATAAAGATCACACCAGAGGATCAACATAAGACAACCTTCACATGTCCATGGGGCACATACTATTGGAATGTAATGCCTTTCAATCTATAGAATGTAGGAGCGACCTATCAACGAGCAATAACCACCATCTTCCATGACATGATGCATACTATGATGGAAGATTATGTAGATGACTTACTAGCAAAATCACTCACCAGAGAAGGGCATCTCAACATATTAGATAAAATCTTTGATAGACTAGAACAATACCATGTTCGACTCAACCCAAAGAAATGTGTCTTTGGAGTAACCTCCGGGAAGCTTCTAGGATACATTGTCTCAAGCAAAGGTATTGAGGTCGACCCAGCAAAGGTAAAAGCAATCATGGACATGCCACCTCCAAAGAACATCAGTCAGCTAAGGACATTACAAGGACAGCTACAATCCATCTGCAGATTCATTGCACAACTGGCAGAGAAATGTCACCCCTTTACACATCTGCTACACAAAAACATCCGCTTTTAATGGGATGCAAGATGCCAGTAAGCATTCTAGATGCTTAAATATTATCTCATGAATACGCCATTGTTGATCCCACCAAATCCAAGTAGACCTTTGTTACTTTATATATCAGCAACAAGTACAACATTGGGTGTATTATTGGCACAACATAATGCAGAAGGGAAAGAGTGCACTGTTTACTACATCTCTCGTACATTGGTGGGCTATGAAGTCAATTACACACCTATTGAGTGAGCTTGTCTAGCAGTAATCTTGGCAGCCACTAAACTAAGGCACTATCTATTAACACACAAGGTACAACACATTACAAAGATTGATCCACTCAAGTATTTACTCAACAAAGTAGCACTAACAGGCCGCTTGGCCAAATGGGTGATGATTCTAAGTGAATTTGCTTTCGAGTATGTGGACCATAAGGCTATCAAAGGACAAGTTATTGCAGATCAGTTGGCCAAGGCACCACTCATAGGCGATCATCCTCTCATTTCCAATTTTTCAGATGAAGAGATATTCATGATCACAGAAGCACAACCATGGAAACTATACTTTGATGGTTCATACACTAGGCATGGCTCGGGGGCAAGCATTATATTTATCACACCTCAAGGTGATAGCATCTCGAAGTCCTACAGGCTCACATTTCCATGCACCAACAACATAGCAGAGTATGAGGCCTTGATTACAAGACTTAGGCTAGCCATACAATGGAAATTACAAAAACTACAAGTCTATGGTGACTCCCAACTGGTCATTCAACAAGCAACAGATGAATATCAGACCAAGGATGATAAACTCATGCCATACAAGAAAATGGTGGACAAATTAAAGTCATCATTTACTACTATCACCTTTGAGCAGATACCTAGAGATTAGAATCGAGCTGCTAACGCTATGGCTACCATCACATCTCTCCTAGATCTTCCACAGAATTCAACACGCTACAAGTTCTTGGTAGAACAACTTTGGATTCCTGCTTATGATATCCTCGAATCCGAGATGATATGCCACCTTGTCGGTTCCGAATCCCCATGGTACGGTGAGTTCTACACCTATCTTCGCGATCACACCCTTCCTCCTAACCAATCGAATAACCAACGTAAAACCTTCATTCACCAAACTGCTCGATATACCATTATTGTTGAATCCCTATACCAACACAGTCTTGATGGTACTCTACTTCGATGTCTGGAACAAGATGAGATAACAAAGGCCTTGGAAGAGGTACATGAAAGAATTTGTGGAACTCATGCAAGTGGTCTGTCACTAGCCAAGAAACTCTTGCGCACTGGATACTATTGGCCATCCATGGAAAAAGATTCCTACTACTTTGTCAAAAAGTGCAAGAAATGCCAAGTTCATGGAGACCTGATACATGCACCAGCACAAGAACTGCAGCCAATCATAACACCATGGCCTTTTTGTCAATGGGGCCTTGACCTTGTGGGTAAAATCCATACATCTTCATCCAACAGCCATAAATTCATTATTATTGCCAGTGAATATTTCACAAAGTGGATCGAAGATGTTCCACTTACCCAAGTTACTGGCAAGCAGATCGCCTCATTCATCCTCAATTACATCATCTGCCAGTATGGTGTACCCATGTCCATCATCATAGATAACGGAATTCCTTTCAAGAATCAAGATGTCCATGAACTCTCTATTACCCACAAGGCAATGGTCAGGCCGAAGCGTCAAACAAGAACATATTAAGAATCCTAAAGAAGATAGTTAATGATGTCGATCGTGATTGGCATGTTCAATTGAATCTAGCACTATGGGCATATCGAACTAGCATTCGAACCCCTACAGGCGCAACTCCATACTCATTGGTCTATGGTGCAGAAGCTATTTTACCTATTGAAGTCGAGATACCATCACTACAGGTTTCCTTGCATAATCTCATCGATGATGAAGCATATAGAGTATCCCATCTTCAAGACTTAGAGCTACTTGATGAAAAGCGAAAAGCTTCATACAATCACCTCAAAGCCTATCAGCAGCGCATGAGAAAAACCTATAATCATCGAGTTAAGCCTCGTACATTCGAGGTAGGTGATCTTGTTCTTTGAGAAAATCCTCGTAAACAGCCCAACCGAGAACATCAAGGAAAGTTTGAATCAAATTGGCTGGGTCCATATGTTGTCACTATTGTATTTGGGTCTGGGGCATATCAGTTGGCTACGTCAGAAGGAGAACCGCTAGCAGATCCGATCAACAACATACACCTCAAACGGTTTTTTACCTAAAAAGCTGTACAAAGCATCAGGCTCTCATATATACTGGCCAAAATACCAAAAACATCCAGATAAATGACCTGAAGAAAATACAAAAACACCAAAAAGAGTAAAGAAAAATCATGCATCCAAACGGTGAACAACCACTCTGGTGGCACCTTGGGTAAGTACAATGGTGAAAACCTGGAAAACAGGTGCCACTCGTAAAAGCTATGGCTCCATTGTCTTTCAGACTTTTTGCGATCACATCTACTACATACATACATCCATCCGTCCAAAACCATGGCTTGTATAAATCTACAATCGAGATAGTGCTCCATGCGTCTTGCATCCCGCTTTTGCATAAACATGTCTAAACTAGGGGCAATACCCTTAACCTATTGGTGGAAGTGGATTCTACATTGTCTTGTGATTCATTAAGTTCTTCATTCAGAACTATCTCACAAAATCCAAAAACATTCAAAACAATCATCACAAACTCCAAAAACATCAGAAAACATCAAAAATCAAAACAAAAACATGGCAACACATTGTACATACTCATCCAAGCAGATACCAAACAAGCATTGCAAAATACTCGCACGATGATCACTTCTCAAATTGACTAAACAATCAACATCAACAATCAAACTATCTTCAACAAGGATGAATCCTTCCTTACCAAAACAAAGACAAAATGATGTTTTCTTTGACAAGAAAATTGTGTTAAGCTATCAAATACTTGGTTGATTTGTGAGCAATTCATTTGATTATCTATATCAGGATCTTACAGTATTATTTGTGTATCGTCTGTATATTATTCCGATGAAGTTCTGGGGCATGTACTAATGGCATCTACGTGGGAAGTTCACTAAGCTACGTGATCTTATGCAAAATGCAGTCATAGATCACTACGGCTTGCTGACTACAGCATATACCTTGACCATATGAGCATGAATCATTACCAAGAATCCATATTCTTTATTCTTTATGTACATACTGTTTGCTTACCCGAACAATGCTCCTTCTTTGGTTCCTCCTCATCCAACTGGATAAAGGTTTTGTCTCTTATTAAGGTATGAACTTGTCTCAGGATATGATCAGCCCAAGATCAAGGAGGACGATCCAAGTCATGCATAAACAGAGATGATCTTTGTCTGTTCCGCAAGCAATACTCTGGTCAACTTGACCCATTATATCAATTCGTTTGTATTAACTTGCTATATCAAATCCATGTAAGAACTACTCTTGTCATCTTGAATCAATATGTCAAGATGCTTGTATTTTCTTACAACATTTTAAAGCTCAATGATGAAAATAGAACACTATGGATCATCATTTCATCTCATCTGTTTATATATTGCATTCCATTGCATATCACCCATCCATTCACTCATTCATGTGTATGATTTGTATTCAAATATAAACAAGGTTAATATGGACAGTTATGTACGAATTGAGTTGGTCTTGGATACAATCGCAACCAAGTACTCCGATACAACATCAATGCATCATGCAAAGTCTCAAAAACCTTGCATTCATCATGGTCATATCATCATCACATTTAGTTGCATTTTGCATCAAGAACATTCATGTCATTTTTTATTAAATTGCATATAGTTCATTTAATTTATTGACATTAGTCTTCTTATATCATTTGCATCATTGCATAAACATGATGATTAGATTCATTCATATGATCAAATTGTCCTTGATTGTATTAACCATTTACTATGCATTCATCTAGTGTCAGTTATCAATTATCATTTTATCATCCTTTATCATCCTTTATCATTTATCATTACGTACATTCATTTATCTATTCATTATTTGAAAGGTGCATTCATTCATCCATTATTAAGTGTCTTATTATGCTCATTTTAAGATTCATTTACATTGCATTCATTATCCTTTTTTAATTGCATTAAGGTGCAATTATTAAACCATAAGTTGCATTATCATCACATTATCATTTTTACTTAATCATATTTAGGCATTTAAACTCATAAAACCATTTGTCTCAAACATTGGTTCATACCATTTTATATATCCATTATACGTATGCATTCATTTAGACATCATCATATAAACATTTGTACTTTACATTTGTTTATCCATATTTCATTCATCTAAAAACATCCAGATGCATATCCATACATAAAGCATTCATTCTTTGCATTAACATCATTGCATATCATTATCTAACCATTCATTATATTGCATGCATCATTTCGAATATATCAAACAGGAAACACTAAAATCCTGTTCATAAATCATCATAAGCATACATCATCATCATGGCATTACATACATAATGCATTACATCAAACAAAAAAATGCACACATGTATAAACCTGCATTCATATGTCAGTATCCAACATCATAAATTATCATAAAAACATGCATATAGGAATCATCTCATAAATGCATACATATACATGTATCCATCTAAGCAATTAACTCATAAAACACCATCTTGCATAGCGTCCATACATCACAATATGCATATAATCAAAAAATATGGGATCTCCTCATATATATCATCTCATGTATCAAAGTACAATGAAGTCTACAAAAAAAAAATTGGCTACCAAGAGCCATCCAAGATACAGTCCAAAAATAAAATACATATATGCACAATGCTCTCTCAGATGCCACTCTGACCAGATGCTGCACCACCATTGCCACCTGCTCCCCCACTAGTCCCCGCACCATCCTATCTATCTCTCCATGGAGGCCCCATCAAATCCCCACTAGCTCCTACACCCCCTAACCTGTCTCTCCATAAAGGACCCATCACACCTCCACTACTTTGCATCCTCTAGGATCGCTCTGATCTGGCTTGTCGCATCTATGAATAGCTCAGTGCTTGCTGACTAGATGGTACCACCTGCTCATATAGGCCCACCTGCTCTCCATACCTCCCTCGCCAATGCCTCTATAGATGGCCCCTGTCCCTGTACTCCCTCCAAAACCCTCACTCTCTCCTGCAACTGGACCACCCTGTCAACAGCTCGATCTCTCTCCCACAACACTACAGTCAACTCCAACTCTTGTGCAAATAGTTGCACATCTCTTGCTGCAACCTCTACCTCCAGATCCTCTACTCGTGTCTTAGCTGCTGTCAGTCGAGTATGCAAATGAACTAGCATATGCTCCTGAGGATCACCACCCCCTGTTGCTCCCCTTGTCTCCATAGGTGCCTCTCCAGTAGCTCCCTCCCCTCTATCCATCGGGATCTCCTTCTCCATACCATGACCACCTAATCTGACTCCTCCCAGCACCAACGACCCCTATGATATCCGCAATGGAAATCCACCTCTCCCTCTCCGCTGGACCCAACCACCTAAGCCACCTAAACCACCACCTCCACCCTCTCCTCCTCTTCCTCCCCCACCTCCACTGTCTCCTCCTCCACCCCCACCATCTCCTCTCCCTCCTCCACCTGCTATTGGTCCTCGACCTCCTCCCCTCCTCTGTCTTCATCCTCTCTCATCCTCAAAAGTAGGAACTAGCTCTACTGGATCAGATATCCGTAGAATCGGATGAGCTGCCATATACTGTGTATACTCATCCGACACCCCAGCATCGACCACCCTCGGTCATATATCCCATGGCCTTGCCTGAAGCGTCCGGAACTCCGCTAATGCCTGATCATATTGAAGTACTGGCCCCAATGCATACCTCTCTTGGACCACTCTCGCATACTCTCCTGATCCCCTAGGCAGTCCTTGCTATCGTCCAAACTCCCTCAGAACCCTGCCCGACACCTATCTCTCTACATGATAAGATGTCCTCCCAATGAAGAATCGGGTCATAAAAACATACGACAATGCCTCCACATCATCCTCCCACAGCTCACACTCCAAATAAGGTCTCCAAATCATGACATCCAGATCATCCAATGTTCGTCGCCACCACTCTAACTTCCCCAGGTGAAGCTGACTCATCATACCACTGTACATAAATATATAGGGCTGGTCAATTGCTCGGAATCTCAAACTCACTGATCAGGTCACTAGTAAGTGCTCCCACACCCAAATGTGCAGCAGCATCACTCCCACTGCCAATGAGCCCCTCCCGCGGTATACCACCTCATGCAGCTCCTGATATAAGTGCGCTGGCACGCACGGTGTCCAGGCAAATCGAGTCCCCTCCGTCATCATCTATTCTATAACTTGTCCCCATCCAATGGCCAGACCATGTGAGCGCCTATCAGGACATAGTAGTCCTCCCATAATGCCTACCAAAACTGTTGGTAGAGGCTCGTATAATGCAGCGATATCCTCCCAGGCGATCGAGCCATCATTAATAAACACATCCTCATCAAAGACTCGCTGAACTGCTACAGTCCCCCATGCTCTGTCATAGATGACTAGCTCACCCCAAATGGGAATATGAAGGATATGCCACACATCCTCCAAAGTCACTGTCATCTCCCCCTATGCAAAGTGAAATGTGCACGTCTCACTGTGTCAGCGCTCTGCTAAAGCTATAATCAACTCGTGATTCATCCGAATCACGGGCATATGCATCACATCGTATAGCCCAGTCACTGCAATGCAATCAATCTTGGCCTTTGTCAGTCGTTCCCGCAACCCCTATGTCGCTGGATGTCTCTCATGTAACTGTAACACGCGTAGATCCTCCTACATATGGGCATCAATCAATCATCATCAGTTGTTTTGTTTTCAAACTTTCTTAAGTTTAAACCTAGACTATCAATAGATACTTTGATCAAGTATCTTCGGGTCTCAATAGGTAAGCAATCATGGCACACCTAGACTTCAACAGGCATTAATCCTAATGACCTAAGTCTCATCAGGCTGCTATGGTTCAAAACAACTCCCACTTCACATCCCTATCCATCCATCCTTGGCATCGGGAGATTTTTTCACACAAACTAGGACATCTATTATCTGGCAAACAAAAGCGCTATTTTACAAACAAAAGCGCTACTCTACAATAGCGCTAAACCCCTAACAAAAGCGCTTAATCAGCTATGCAAACGCGCTAAAACTACAAATGCACTACAACAACTATGCAATAGCGCTGATTAAATACAAAAGCACTCAATTAACCCCTCAATAGCGCTCATCAAACAAAAGCGACTAAACAAGCCTACAATAATGCTAATATTTTCAAAAACGCTCAAACAGTACCACAATAGTGCTATTGCGGCACAATAGCATTAATTCATTGGACAAAAGTGCCAAAACATAGTTTTAGCGCTATTGTCCCGACTCAACTTGGACTCAGCAAAAAACATATAAAAAATACATGAAATCCAAAATTTTAAATTTGCATACCGCTGGTTCGTATTCGTCTGGCCGCTGGAATCAACAGACTCACTCGAAATGGTTCTCTGCAATGGGTACCGACATCCTGACTGCTGCTCGCTCCTCTCAAAAGTCACTATTAGAGCTCTGGTTTCACACTGGTCATGGTAACAAATGATCCTGTTTTCACCCCTTTCTCCCCATTTAAACCCTTCGCAGTCACCATAACTTTCCCCCGCTCACCATCGTGGTCCCCGTCAACTTCCCGAGCCTCCCATTTCTCCATTTTACCTCTGATTTCTTCTATTTTTTACCCGCGTTGCTAACTTCTTCTCTTCTACCACCCTGCCAATTTTCATTCTTTTTCAAGAAATTGCCTAGTTTTTCGAAATTTTTCGGCCCATCTCTCGAGGGGGCATACCACCCATTAAATTTATATTTTATGGGGCATTTCTTCGCACCTATTTTTCTTTCTTTGAAACGACATGATAAACCACACCGTCTCAAAGAGGGGCAAATGTAGTCACATAAATCTGTCCATTCTAAATTAAATGAATATTTGCTATTTATTTAATTAAAAATCCACTAACCATCAGTTAATTAAATTAATATTTAATTAATTCATCTCCAAACATTCTCTTATTAATTAAATAAATTATTCAATTTATTTTAATTAATTCATTATACCAAATTCAAATCAATTAAATGAATAAATACTATTTATTTAATTAAATCCCCCTTTTTCCTCTTTAAAATAAATTAAATCAAACATTTATTTAAATCATTTATCTCCCCCACTTGCATTTTCCTACAAATGCAACTTGGACACATTTATTGAAATAAATGAATTTTTATTTTTAATAAAATCATATTTTCCCTCACCCACCAAACCCACTTGCAAATCTAATCCCCTTCTAGATTCTTCTAACCCCTTCCTAATTAACCTAATCCATTCCCTAATTATTGTCACATTCCTAAGCAAGTTGGAGTCACTTCTCAAGGACTTCAAAGTCTTTGAAAAGCATTTAATGATTTGTGTGTTCAACAATTTAACCTTCAAAGTCTTCCAAAACCACTAATGGCTC
This sequence comes from Cryptomeria japonica, assembly GCF_030272615.1. NCBI lineage: Eukaryota > Viridiplantae > Streptophyta > Pinopsida > Cupressales > Cupressaceae > Cryptomeria > Cryptomeria japonica. The sequence goes on along the minus strand of NC_081415.1, from coordinate 162,837,767 downwards.
TTACATGACCATTAATGGCTCTTACATAACCATTTGTGGTTATTTCAACTTGCACTCATGTGTCTCCTCAAGCATTTATTGCTTTGATCATGTTTATCCCTTTTGCCTTTGCACAAGAGTTTATCGATTGGATAAAAGCTTTATTCTTTGAATAAAGAGTTTATTCATTCAACTAACCTTGACCTTAACTCTCAAGGCCATGTCAAGCATTTAATGCTTATTCCCTCTCCTCTCAACCTATCTCACATTGACACTTGTCATCCTGCGATTGGGTTGAAAGCCTTTACATGGATCTCAAATCATTCAATCTTGACCCTTGTTGAGATTACTTAATCTCAACCATCCATTGCTCCATTTTTCCTATAAATAGAGCTCATTTCTTCATAATCTAGATCATGAAAACTTGCATGCATTTAAGCTATAGTGAATTCTAGAGAGCATTTAGCATAAACTACTAATATCTTGTCATTTTGGTTAAAATAAATCATTTTAGTATCAATAGCATAGTATTAACTTTTTATTCACATTTAGAGCAAATACTTCAATCTCAAACCTCCATAAGCATCCATAGTGCAAAAAGCTGCTGAGAGCTACACTAGTTTGGAACTTGGAGAGGAGAGGAACAAAGGAGAAGGAGCCAAGAGTATGGTAGAAGGCATTTGGAGATGTCTTCTTGTATTTACATTCATAGTTAAATGTTTTACTTTGTTCTTGGTGTCTCTTTTGATATGTCTGCTTAGTTTGATCTTTGGTTGAATAACACTAACCTTAATACTTGTTTCTTGTTGTTTGTGTGTTATACTACCATAGGTTTTGATCTAACACTTGCCCATTTTGCAGAGCATCAGTATCTTTAAGGGAAGCATTCTTCGTCGCTCACCACGAATGTGGCCTGCAATGTTCCCGTACTAGCAATACGAGAAGATCTAGGAAACGATGCTATGTTATCAGTAGTAGTTGCTTGTGGCACATCCTTATGTGCATCTCCTCCTGCAAAAAATGAATCCACTATGAAATGGCATTAGAATTCAAGAAAGAACGCTTGAAGGGAAATAAACACATGACAGAAGATAGAGAAAAAGAGGGATCTACCAACAGTGGGCAGGCCAATATGATGTGCACTAGAGGATGTCTACATGCTATGTGTTACTGACATTGTAGTCGGCAATACAAGTGAGGGTGACCTTTGATGAGGCGGCGTCGGCAATTGCACAGTAACATTGACAACACCTAAAGAATAATACATTAAATATATGAAAAGTGCAAGAATTGTAAACAAGGATGAACCTTTATTTTCAAAATTGACAGTATCAAGTATGATGTGTTTTGGGTACTCAGAGTGATAAGCCAAGCAAGTAATACTACAAGAAAATCATCATCACCTGATCTTGCAACACCCTGATCGTAGGAATGACTTTCATGAGGGCGGATAAATTGCTATAAAAACAATACGTACATATTTTAGTTAATGACATAAAAAGAGAATAAAATATAAACCATTATTGAACTTTTGTTATAATTAAAGCTTTCATTACTACTTACTTGCAAGTTTTCTACTGTCTTATACAATAATTCCACCCTCTATCGTATCTCATCAGTGGTAGGATGCATGGCTACCAAAGCAACAATCTCTTTTCTAATTTTTATAAGAGGCATTTTAAAGAATTTCACAAGGTCTATGGGATCTTTAGCATCATCATTGCTTAACCCTAATGATTCCATATCCATAGAAAGGTGCTCAGGTACTTCAACTCCCTTTCCCTTTCCCTGAACATCCGTCTGTGTCAAGAATATCATTAACAATTACAAAATTAGTATAAATCACTTAAAAAAAGAACATAATAATGTAATAGTTTGCTTCTACCTAATTTGTACAATTACAATGAGGTTTATCTACTCGGTAGAAGTGTCGGAAGGTACATCTCTGTCTACGATATGTGATGGATCCATGTCGGCCTGTGACAAAGAAAAAATATAAAAAACATTTGTGCAATTACATCATACACAACATGGACAACATGAACTTTGTAGACAAAAAGAGTATTAAATAATAAAAAGATGTTGTCATCAAAATCGTTGTAAATTTTGTAATTCCTTACCTTTACTTTATGTAGGCTATGCAGGATCCTCAACTAAATGGTCACATAAATAGTCACATAGCTAATAAACAATCCAATTTCCATAAATAAACACAGTTTAAAAATTGTCACATAAATAGTCACACCCCCTATCTCCATCTCCATATTAAAAGGAGCATCATGAATTAATTATGTAATGGCATTAGAATTCAAAATAGAATGAATTAATTATGTAAAAAAAATTCTATCAAGAAGTCAATATTCAATAGATAATATAATAATCACATTCCTCATACATTTCATTCCTCATCATCATGAACATCAAGGTCATTATCGCCATCATCATCATCATCATCATCATCATCATCATCATCATCATCATCATCATCATCATCATCATCATCATCATCATCATCATCATCATTGTCGTCGTCGTCGTCGTTGTCATCATCATCAACGTCTTCGCCATCATCATCATCATCATCACCATCTCCGTCATCATCATCATCATCATCATCATCATCATCATCATCATCATCATCATCATCATCATCATCATCTTCTTCTTCTTCTTCTTCTTCTTCTTCTTCTTCTTCTTCTTCTTCTTCGTCATTGTGAAATTGTCGATCATGATCATCATCCACTTCATCTTCTACTTCTTCGGTATCTTCTTCTTCCATCACATTATACTTTATCGGCCTTCCTCTTGGATCATGTCTAACAACAAATGACCAACCCAATTTATGTGGAACCTCTGAGTAAAATACTTGCTCACATTGGCTTGGAAGAACATAGGGCTCATCCCCAACTGGTTCAAATGACCTTGTATTTAGCATTATAAAACCATTATCATGTTCAATAACAGTTCTATTAGGATCATTTTATTCAATTGTAGCCTGTACCATTTGACGATGAACAAAACTAATTTGAAGGAATTAAAGTCACACTCAAGTATATCATCCAAAATGCCATAGTATCGATTTTGAGACTGTTGAGGATGAATGTCATTTCTCGATGAAATATTTATCACCTCAAAGACTGCAGTGATGCTAGAATCACAAGTTTTCTTCTTGTCATCCAACTTTTTTATGCAAAATTTATGACCGTTGCAGCACATAGCGTTGTGGTGTTTGACCTGCGATATGTCAAACATGTAAAATTTATTGCGCTATGAGTTGATAAACATATGGGTGATTAATAAATTTATACGTATCTGTTTATCTCTTAAACCATATGCTAAATCAATTTCCCTTTGCGTAACATTGGAATCTCCATTATGACGTGCTTCTTTAACTAATGAAGCCACACCTTCCCATGTTAACGTGCGTCCAGAATATTGACAACGTTCAATCCATACCATCATCCAATCAAGATTGTTTGCAATATACAAATGTAGTGCATCCTACTCTCGACCAACTGTACAAAAAATAAATAGACATCTTACAATCGATTTATTTTGAAGATTAAGAATTAATTAACTACAATAACATCTTATAATTACCTCTCACTTTCCTCAATCTACCTTTCCCCATCAAGTACTCCCCTTCAAATTTGTTAATGGTGTTGGGATCCCAAATGCGATCCACGTGGATCTTTGCTGCAAACTTAGGAAGATATTTAGAAATGTACACCATAGTCCGGTATACCATATATCCCTCCACCATAGAACCCTCAGGATGTGCTCTTTATCGAACCAAAGCCTTCAAAAATTTCAAGTGCCTCTCAACCATCCACATCGACCTAGTGTGTACAGGTCCACACAATTCAATCTCCTCAACTTGGTGTATGAGGTAGTGTTCTTGTGCATTGAAAAAAGCTGGAGGTAGACACTTTTGCATTTCACACATTAAATGAGGAATTTTTCTCTTCCAATATTTTATATCGTCTTTATGGATTTCTTTACATGAAAACCACCTACAAGGTATTCAAGATGCAAAAAAATATATTACATAACAAGTAAAACAAATCGCAAATATAATATCTATACAGCGAAATAAACAAATATCACTACTTACCTCATGTATTTTCCAAGATCATATATGACTTGGTTGACATTATTGTCGAAGTCGTCTAGGAGAGATAGAGGTAGAACGTACTGCAACAATTATAAAATTATCTTTTCATTTTTTTGTAACATAATGAAAAGTACACATACACTCAGTACTTAAATACATACTAAAAACACAAGAACATGAATTACCTTAATGAAGGTATGTCAATCATGCGTTTTCATCCCTGGCCCAAATTCACTTTTCTTTGATATGAGATTGTTTATGTTCGTAGCAAATCCTGTGGGAAATCGAATTTTTCATATGACTTCTTTTATAGCATTTCTTTGCTGGTCTGTTAATAACCAAGGAAGCTCACTTATATTAATCTGGTCTCCATGGCTATTTGATTGAATGACATTTATCATTGCATGATTGGAATCCTGAATGTCACTACATATTTTGACAATTTTTTCTTTGTCACGCCTTCCATCCAATATTTTCCATAATGTCTCTGTTATATTCTTTCCAATATACATACTATCAAACAAATGAACAATTTTTAACTGCTCGTAGTAGGGCAACCTACTAAATTGTCGGGGATAACTTTTTATTCCCTTAGGAAGGTGGTCATTTATGCCTTCATGACCTTCATGATCATCAATCACATCACCAGTAAACAAAACAAAATAGAAAAGATGTTTTATGACAAACCAATAGATGGATTGGCATTACCTTGACGATTAATTCTATTATATTCCAACTTCCACAGGTGAGGTGTCATTATTTGTGGCTTTGTGGAGAAAGTGCCTATACTCATCAAACACCTACTTTTCTAAACATTTTGAATGACGAGATTTCATCTTTGGACCACAAACAGGAAATGCAAATTTTCCCTTTGTTTGAAGACCTACAAGATAATGTATAATTGGATAAAATTTGATAATTTTTTGAATTATAATGTTCATGCACAACTTAAACACTATAACATACCACAAAAATGTGTTAGCCTTGGGGCAACGTGTATTGTCCATAGAAGCATCGCATGGAATTGAAATTGTCTTTGTCCTATTGGTCTAGAGACATCATACATAGTGACACCATTCCATAACTCTAGCAACTCGTCGATAAGAGGCTTGATATATACATTCATATCTTTAACTTGGTACTTACCTAATCGAATGAACAAAAACATTACATAATTATTATGACCATACTGCAATATTTATAATTAAATTTAGACGACTATATTTAAATGATAAAATACCTAGAACAATCATTGCCAACATTATGTGCTCCCTCTTTATTGACATCGATGGATGAATGTTATTGTTGATAAGAAAAACATGCCACACTGAGTAAACAGATCTCATCTCTCCAAATGGATTGACACCATCTTCTGCCAATGAAAGCCTGAGATTATGAGGTTCTTCTTTAAAGTGTGGCCACTTTTCCTCTATGTCCATAAATGTTGAACCATCCACGGGCATTCGAATAATGTCATCTCAACTTCTATTGCGTGCATGGTAATCCATAAATTGTGCCAAGCTAGTGCACTTGAATAATCGTTGCATACGTGGAATAATGGGAATATAGTGAAGAACCTTACGAGGAACCCTTTTTGTTATTTGATATGTTCGATATCTACTGATATGACATTCTAGGCATTCAGTTCAAAATTCATGTTGTTTGTGATATATAATATGATCATTGGGACAAGCATCTATTGCTTGATACTCCATTCCAATATCTTTCATAACGACAGATAATTCTCAGTATGAGCGAGGTAGAATATTTGATGGTGGTAACAAAAACTCACCTATCAATCTACAACAATAAAATATAATTTGTTATAATAAAGAATATTAATGGTACAACATGATTCACAATTTATTATGACATATATGACATGCCTTAACATATGTGACATTGTTATGTTGGATAAACCATTCATAACCTTCAAGTTCACCAACAACAATACAACGGAGAGAAGAGTTGCCCCCGAGCCTTCATAAAGGGCCTCAGATGCCTTCTCAAGTAGAGGGACATCATGAACAACATCAAGGTTATCTTCATCATCATGATCAGCTGCATGAGTACTAAATGAGTCATGGATCAATGTATTTGTACCATCATCTTCAATTGTGTTTTCTGGCTCATGATCATTATCTTCCATGGGATCATTATCTTCAGCTTCGATATTCACACCTCCATGTTCGTCCACTTCAAAAACCATATTCTCAGGGTTGTGTTGATCCATACCATGTGCTCTAGGGTACTTGACCTATATAAAATTGATATGCATAAATAAACCGTGATCATGATCTCATCATCATGTGATTTATTATGTATATAAATTGTCAAAACGATATAATGAAAAACTTACCAATGGATGATAATCATGTCCACCTTCAATGTGACCATGCACCCTACAATGTTTCTTTGTTGTTTTGATTAGAAGTCTTCTAGTCTTTAACCCCTTACAAATTTTGCACGGACAATAACATTTTCCATCGCCTTTTCTTTTCAAGTTAGACCATAATCTAGCAATTGTCTCCTTATTTTGTTGTTCGTTGATATTGTCTGACATGGTCTTTCTTCACAGGCAAGAAAATAAAAATTATTGTCTAACATGGTCTTTCCCTCAGGAGCTGGCAGATCCTGCTTCCATACTTTAATTTTGTTTTCTCAAAGGACAATCCTAAAAATCCATGCATTGCAAACAACTTTTTACACCTTTGTTAGTTGTGGTGGTGTCACAGAGAGTTTACATCAATAAATGAAGAACATGCCAATGCTTTTAATGCAGCAGTAGAAGTCTATCTCTTATTCAATATCTCTAGTGAAACCCCCATGATCTTTTGTTGGAGTAGAATTTGTTATATTCTAGAAAGGGTATTGTCCTTTGTTGATGGGATATTCATCTACCTCAAGAAATAACTGTTCTTTTCTCCAACAAGAAGTGGAACTAAATGAAGATCTAGCACCATGAAATGAATCCTCAAAAGGATTACTATAGTTAGTTTTGGTAGATAATGATCTGGGTAAAATATTAATGTGGCTTTACGAAACATTATGTACTAGCTTAGCATACTCTAACAACTTTGGTGTGACATGCTACATCCAATTAAGTCTCCATCTGTATCTCTATTGTGTTTATGGATTGGGATTCAATGTACTCTTTTTATACTCAAATTTTACTTTCAACTGAGGAGGTTTGTATGTACTTACTTGTCTTTCGATTGTATCCCTATTTCAAGAATTTCTTCTATCAACAAATCATTTGTTGTAAGTTGTACAAGTGGAAGCTTGAACATGCCTTCCATGCTAGCCTTGTTGATACGTTCAACACCATCTTGTGCAACAAATCTTTAGAACTCCATTTTTTTGAATTGAAGAGTGAGTAGTAGGGACAATCTAGGACACTTACAGAGGTTTTGCAAGAGAGATAAATAGACCTAAATATTATGGATTAATAATGATCAATAGGTAAACAAATAAGAAACTCTCAATATCAAAATGACTTTCTCAATTGTCTTCACTAGAAATGGATAGATCTACTAATACTGGCTTTATGACTGTATGTCAACTTTAGACTCAATCCAAGAAGAGCTATAACTAATATGCGATATCTAGATTTATGATCTCTATAATATAACAATCCCATAATTATGTTTCCACGCATCTATACCACAACACAAACATCATGCTAGTGTTCAGCCATAGCAATTGATATCCTAATTATAGAATGTGAAATATGCACATAACTATGAATAAAGATTAAGAAAAACAAAGAAAGATGCTTATTGCAAACATAAATGACTAATGGACAAGAATTGAATTCATTGTAGATAGTTTTGAATATCAAATTCACTTATTTGTGTGCATTTAGTAACTCATGTACTTGTGGCCAACCATTTGTCTCTTTCATAAATTAAACACTTATTAATAACATTAAATGGCTGAGTAATTATGTTTTAGTTGAAATTGAAAATAAAATATTTTATTTCAAGATAGCTCACACTATTCCCTATCATATTTTAGACTCTCGATTTTGTTAGTAGTGGTTTGATGTCTTTGGAGCTGATCATTGCATTTCTTTAGTTACGTTTGCCAGCCTACTCCCAGCCTGTGCCAAAATGGGAGCTTTGGAACAGGTTATGGACATCCATCAAAGCATAAAAGATAGAGGAATTTTGTCAGATGTAGTTGCAACTACACAAAATGGATTTGTTGAGAAGGCTTTAGAAACTTTCAAGAAAATGCAATCGGGAAGTGTAAAGCCAAATTCCACGACCATTGCTACTATCCTCCCTGCCTGTGCCAAAATGGGAGATTTGGAATAGGGCATGGACATTCATTGAAGTATAAATGATAGAGAAATTTTGTCAGATGTTGTAGTAGTAACTGCCATGGTAGACATGTATGCAAAATGTGGAAGCATAGACAAGGCACGTGAACTATTTGATAAAATGCCTGAAAGAAATGTTGTCTCGTGGACTGCAACGATTGCTGGATATGCACAAAATGGATTTGTCAAAAAGGCTTTAGATACTTTTAGGCAAATGAAATTGGAAGGCATAAAGCCAAATTCCACAACCTTTGCCACCATCCTCCCTGCCTGTGTAAAAATGGGAGCTTTGGAATAGGGTATGCACATCCATCAAAGCATAACAGATAGAGGATTTTTGTTAGGTGTTGTACTTGCAAATGCCTTGCTTGACATGAATACAAAATGTGGAAACATGGACAAGGCTCGTGAATTGTTTGATACGATTCCACAAAGAGATGTGATCTCATGTGAACAATCAACACGCACGTATATGGGAGGAAGGGATTGCTGATATAAAATTGAATGCTCACTCCTCAATCACAGTTCTATGGTTTTACGAGATTAAACTAGGACAATTAACCACCACATGTATATTTTTTGCAACATGAAATTAAAAACTAGGGCAATTTGAATCTACCTCCTGCGTGGGATTGCCTTCGACGTGGGTTTGATGTTATTGGGGGTTGAAGTTGCCACAGATGCCTACGCTGGATTGCAATTCACAAATGAATTCCCTGCCTCTTTTTTTATTTTGTAATGGCCATTGTCATCGGAATTACGACGAAATCAAGCACTTTTTTGAAAAAAAGAAAATTCTCATTGCTAATGCCTTCTTCGTCGAAACTAAATGGGTAATTTCCGTCGGAATTATGACGAATGCAGGTATTTTTTCAAAACAAATCAAATTTGGCCACAATATACCTTCTCCATTGAAAATCTCAGTCGAAAACCTAGTCCAAATGTATTAGTGAGATGTCATTTATAATAATAAAAAACATAGATGAAAATATTCAATTTTTAGTTATTTTTCTTAATTTGTCCTCCAAACCAAATCTTTCTAACAAAAAAATCAAGGAATGCAAAGAGACTTGGAACCAAAGAACCCTGTAGACATCATTTATAATAATATAAAACATAAATGAAAATATACAATTTTTAATTTGACAAAAAATCAAGGAAATGCAAAGAGACCTTGTCATAAGCTTTATTCATGTCTCGTTTCAAAATCATGCTATATTTCTCTTTTCAGCCATAGAATGAAGAATATCTTGGACATTGATGATTGAATCCAAAATTTGATAACCTTTAACAAAACTTCTCTATCAAGAATAGGTTTAAACAAGAAAATAATTTGTATTTTTATAGAAATAATTTTGGAATAATATCTTGCATAGAGTTACATAAACTAATAGGATCAGAATATGAAAATTGAATAACCATATTCTTTATAGAAATGAGAGAAAAAAAGAGAAAGATTATTTTTGAAGAAGATCGACAAAAAAGAAGAAGAATTCATAAGCATGAGAAACACGCTCCTAAATATACTAAAGAAGTAAGTGTGAGAACCAATTAGGCTAGGAGACCAATTGCCATGAAACAAGAAAACAATAATCTTAACTTGATCCTTTGTAATTCAGGGCACCAAACATCCATTGTCTATAGGAGAGACCAAGGGTGGGAGAAGATGTATAAAATAATTTTATACTCATTGGTAAGATCAGCTTGTCTCTCACTAGATTGCAACTCTCCAAGAAAGCCATACTAAATATCTTATTTCATCTTCTTTCAAAGTTATGTTACCCATATCATCCTTTATTTCCTTGATAATATTAATAATAATATGTTGTGCACCTTTTTTTAAGTTAGATATGGGCTTTTGTACCCCTCTTGTCTCTTTTTGTTTGGTTTTGATGAACTATTATGACTTTTGGTATTAGTGCCCTTTCCTTGCTTAATCAAAAACATATTAACATTGAAAAACTTCATGTTTTTGTCTCCTTTAAGCCACAAAGATCAAGAACTTTGTCAAAAAAAAATTCTACCATGTTGCTATCATTTTGTTTTTCAATATAAGAGGATTTTCCTGCTTATAAGTCTCCTATTTCATTTCTACAACTTGAATATCCTTTTGGATATCATCCAACTCATGTAGTCTCATTTTTAAGGAGAAAAAATATTACCAAAACTATTTTTTGAATCTAAATCCTTGTATTTTTGTAACACTCTTAAGCTATTGATAACATATGTAAATAGTTGGTCAACAGTCTCAATGCTCCACCACTTTAAAATTTTATCTTTGAGATTAGGGTTCATAGTACACATTTTTTTAAAACTCACATTAAGTAGAGAGGGATTGATCCTTTTGTTACACCAAGTAAACTACAACCCACAAAACTTGACATTCAAAAGAGCACTTAAAGAGACAAAATTAGTTAACACTTCCATATTTTATTTATATTGCTTATTTAAATTTGAAGGGCTATTTTTCTTTATTTAGAAGTTATTTTATTTATTAAAGATTCATTTTATCGACTTTTTATTTATTTGAGAGTTATTGTATAGTTTTACTTTATTTTTTTAAATGTTCACTCTTAATAATTTTTTGTAGTAAATAATACTATGAAAAAAATTAAAAAGATTGAAATTTAGTTGGTTAAGCAGTGAGGATGATGGCATGTTCTTTAATTATCCCATTTACCAAGTTTCAAGCCCCTAGAGTCGATTGGGTTAAGTTTGACACTTAGATAGTTTTGAGAAATGAGATGCCTCTACTTATGATTGTTTATTAAGAATGACTTTTAGTTTAAGTTTATGCTTACTTTTCATATTGTAATCCATGTGTAATCTACTTATTTTCATAAAGAACTATATATTTTAAAAATAAATTAATAGGTAATATTATTGAAATCCCTATATAAATAAAATATTAGATATACAATCAAAGGGGTTGTGCACAAATGGCAAGGCCATAGGGTTCTCAAGACAAAGATTTATGTTTGAATCTGCTAATTGACATCTTCAGTTGAAATTCCAAGTGGCGGTCCTTGGAGTTCCATTGTGGCTTCGAAGTTGAATAAGTCGATTAAGTTGAATTAAGAAGATTAAATTGAATATGTTGAAGGGGAGGAGGCACCCCTTGTGACCTTCACTGGTGTGGAGTTTGTCTAAATAATCCCTCCTTGCCAATAATTATTTTAGATAGGTGAAACCCACTAGCTCAAACGGTTGGTAAGGTTGTGCTAAGGCTTTGGGCATGTCCCAAGTAGGTCCAAGGTTCAACTTTCATTGGGGACTAGTCTCGCCTTAGCTCGCCCCTTCGTAACCCCAACTTAGAATATATATCTTGACATTGCTAAGATATATAAAATAAATAAATTAATTAAAAATAAAAATTACAATAAACTAAATGACTAGATAAAATGAGGGATGGAGCTCATATAGAAAAGTTGTTAGTCAAAATGGAAATGATGTAAAGGAATTAATTTTTGAGAGTAGCAATGCTTTGAAAGAAATTGAGAAAATATAATTGGCACATATACCTCTTTCCCACATGGGAGAGTAAAGAAAGAGGAGTTAGGCACACTTCTAATTTTATTTGGCCCCTCATAAATATTTAAGTACCTTGGTTATAAAGCCACTAGTTTACAAATGATAAGGATTCTACAATTATTTTTCGCTCTTTCCTTTATCCTACTTAGGGAGAGAGAGGACAAAATAAAAGAAATTTAAAGGTTTCTCTAATTGATATATTTTAAAAAGATTAAAAATAAAATTAACGTAATAAAAATATACACTTAAGATAAATATATATGTTTTCTAAATTTAATTGATTAATTAATTTTTATTTTATAAATAAATAATTGTTCGGTGTTTATATATTAATATTTTTATTTTAGTTATATGTATTTAAATAATAGTGAAGGATATCAAATTAGTTTATTTTATTTTAGAATAAATTTTGATTTTGATGTATTTATAATCAAGATATTTTATTTAGGATGGAGATGAATTTATGCATTTCTTAACTTTTTGATCATTTAATAGTTCTAAAATAAAATAAAACAACTACTAATTTTAAGTTGTATTTTTTTAATAATATTCAGATCATATAACTGAAAATATTTATTAATTTGCATGTTTATAAATTTATGTAGTCTCCACAGTCTATGAAGATCATTACTAATTTTTGGATTCAGTTGTGTACATTTTTTTCATCATTGTTTCCAATCATATTGCATGATCCATCTTCAGGATGAAAGCAAGAGAGCAGATTAGTAATTTGTGTGTCATCGATTTTTTCAAACATACTGCATGATCAATCATGCGAATGAAAGTAAGAGATCAGATAGATCAAAACATTGATGAAAAAAATCTACACATAGCTGAATTTAGAAAATTACCAATTATCATTTTATTCCTTTTAAAAACCTTTCTAAATAGAATGAAAAAACACCATTTCATATTTAATATTAATTACAGATAATTATTTATATTAATTAGTTTTAACATTTTCTAAATGTAAGTATTACTAACTGTCATAGATTAAAAACAAGAATAAAATATAACATCTTATTATCCTTAATAAACCAACAATTTATAACTATTACTTTGTTAAAAACTAAAACAATCATGAACCTAAAATAAATGAGCATTATAGCATCAAATAATCTTTAATAAACTCATAACTTCTAAGTAAGAACTAAAGTTATCACAAAATCCAAGTCACCAATAAATGAGCATTATAGCATCAAATAATCTTTAATAAACTCATAACTTCTAAGTAAGAACTAAAAAAAGTTATCACAAAATCCAAGTCACCTTTAGAGGGAGGCCTCATCCGTATTATTATTATTAACACAGTTGTCCTTTAGAGTACCCATTTGTACCGCCTTTGCTAAGCTTTCACATCTTTTTAGGTTGCCACTTAAACAATCTCATAATTTTAATGATTTAGAAAAATACAAGATACCCTTCACTTTTTTACTCCAAGCTTTGGGACCAACGGCTATATCACTCCACTTACACAATCTCATAGTTTTAATGTTGAACATAAAAATAGAATTAAAATAAATAAATAAAATTAATTAATTAATTATATATATATATATATATATATATATATATATATATATATATATATATATATATATATATATATATATTCAATTAAACTAAGAAATATTATGTGGAGCAAGGTTGCCATGCCATTTCAGAGATATTTTCCATTCTTTTTGCAGCCTTGACATTGAAATGATATAAAGATATAAGCAAGAAGATTGTGCAATCCTTACCATGAAAAAACGTGTGATTTACATGATGTTCTAATACATTTAGGTGCTTTGATATAAAGGAATATGGCATGTCAATTCACAGTGTGTAATAAATGGTGGGTGAGGTGAGAGGTGTGTGGGGTAGGGCGGGGCAAGAAAATGAAAGGTGGTACATTTCATTGATGGTTTGCTTTACCTGTAATCTTATAAGAGAGATTCTTTCTTTATAAACAAGTGACCATCATAATAATTTTTGGTTGTTCTTATCATTGAATACTCAAGTGGATGTTTAATTAAATGTCAATTTTTTCCTTGATGGGTCAAAATTAAGACATGGCCCCCCATCCATCATCTTAATGAGATGTAACCTAGGGCCTACAATCTTATTTTCCACATTTTATAACACAAAGGTTGTACTCAAAAGTATTTAGCTATACCAAACAAACTAAATGAAAATTAATTCAATATGAAATGGGTACACTTCTTTAGGTCCACCTAAATGAAAAGCAATTCAATGGAGAGGGAGCAATCATTTATGTATTTGTCAAGAGTTTTGAGTGGGCTTTCATGTCATATGAGGCAGCAAAATTGAATTCTTTTTAAGGAATAGTTATTTTATTTTTTATGTTACCTATGGATAGATAGAAAGTATATATATGTATCATTTATAGGTAACATAAAGCATTTTAACGGTTTGAGACTTTTACATTTTCAAAATTTATGTTTGATATAATTTTTTTGGAAAGCGAAATATGGGATTCTTTCAAGATGTAATTAATAAAACTAGTATGATAAGGATGTTTAGGAATTATATGAATGAATTGATTGGATTTTTTTCTTGATGGTGAGGGGAGTTTTAATGATATTGTTTAATCAGTTATGATTATAATTAAAGTTAAGTGTAAAAATATAAAATAAGATTTTAAATTGGAATTTGATAGTTGTTATGGTGACAATTGTGTACATGTTTTATTTTCTTTTGTGTTTTCAGTCTATTTTAATTAGATTATCTTTAATATAATAGCAAGTGTATAAGTGGTATATTTTTGCATGAATTTGACTCATGTCACCATTTTATTGTGATCATATTATCATTCATTACTACAGATTGATTCCAACCCTTAGATTTATAATTTGTCCATATTAAAACCATGAGTGCGAATATGACTTATCTCTTTTATGCAATTATGAAATTTAAAAAAATCAATTTAAATTCAATCCAATCAACTTCCTTCTAGAAGTCATTATGAACCAACCTAACACACATATGTGTTGAATTGTGTGCTATGTTGTTGTATTTGAAGATATTCATTGATTAATTTTAAATTAGTCTTGATATCATCAAGGAAAACTTAGGAATCCTTGATAATCATTGCTTTTGTCAAATTTTGAATCTATTTGTAAACCCTAATAAGATCCAACCACCCACCCTAGATCTACAAACTAATTCAACACTACTCAATAGACAACTATCATGCAATGTAAATAAACCATAAAACAAACAAAGATTATACCTTCACATTCATGATAGGCTTGTCTCCATTATTCTCCTATCTTCCATGATCTTGTATTTGATAGTATTTCTCTCATATTTGTGTTGCACTTGCACAAGAGCTCAAAGAGGAATGGTTGAGGTTGTGATGATGTATAGTTGTGATTGTAATGATGTATACTAGAATGATTTTGGCAGAGTATAGGATCTCCAATGATTGCTTGATTGATCAAAATAGAAGGAAGAACCCTCTTTTATAGAAATCACAAAGAGAATCAAGGGTTTAGATTAACAAGTGAAAATATGAATGGCCAGGAGCACATAGCTGAAAGAGATTCGATAGGATTAGAAGGTAGGTAAAGATGAAGTGAGGAGATTAAGAGGTGGAAAGGTAAATGATAGGGTGAATAGGATTAAGAGGTTAAATTAAAATGAAGGGCTAAGATTAAAGGGTGGGTAATTTAGGGAAACGTGTTGTCATGTGGATAAGAAGAAAAAGTAAATGAATGAATTAAATAAATAAATAAAATTATTTAAATAATAGAGAAAATAACTAGATAAATTAAATAAATTATATATTTACTTAATTTAGGAAAGGAGGTAGGATTAAATAAATAATAAAAATTTATTTAATCAATAGAAGACATTATGATAAAATAATTAAATAAATAATAAATATTTATTTAATTAAAGAACAATTTGAGATGTCTACAAATATCATCTTAAAACATTTGTAAAGGGTGTCTTAGTAGCATTAGCAAAGAACTACATCATCGTAGGTCCATTGAATGTTTCTTTGCTATCCTCAAATCTAGTTCCTAAGTTGTTGAATAGATATAGCTAGGGACAAGATTGAGAAGAACATGATCCTCTTGACCCAATGAAGAGGGGACAATTATTTATGTATTTGTGACAAAAAAATTTAATAGGAATGGTTAGTTTTTTTGTTGTGTATGGATAGATAGAAAGAATATAGATGTACCAGTTATAGGTAACATTTTCAAAATTTATGTTTGTGATATATTTTTTTTGGAAGGAGAAACATGCATATTTTTCAAGAGGTAATTATAATAGTAGTATGATAAGGATGTTTAGGAATTATACAAATGAATTGTTTCAATTTTTTTCTTGATAGTGAAGGGGATTTATTATGATATAGTTCATTTTTTATTATTAGTTATGAATATAGTTAAAAGTAAATATAAGAATATCAAAACAAGATTCTAAATTGGAATTTGATAGTTGTTATAGTGATAATTGTGTTCATGTGTCATTTTCTTTTATGTTTTCAATCCATTTTAATTATAATGTCTTTATATACTAGCAAGTCTATAAGTAGAATATTTCTGCATGAGTTTTACTCATGCCACCACTTAATTGTGATCATTATATCACTCATTACTACAAATAGATTCCATCCCTTATATCCATAATCTATCTAGATTAAAAACCATGAGTGTGAAGATGACTTAGCTCTTTTATGCAATTATTGAATTTGAAAAAATCAAAATCAAATTAAATTCTATCAACTTATTTCTAATAGTCATTATGAGCCAACCTAGCACACACATGTGTTGATTTGTGTGCCATGCTATTGTATTTGAAGATATTTATTCATTTAAAATTAGTCTTGATATCATCAAGAGAAAACTAAGAATCATTGATGAATATCATCTTAAAACATTTGTACTTGATTATCTTAGTAACATTAGCAAAGAATTACATCATTGTAGGTCCCTTGAATGTTTCTTTGTTATCTTCAAATCTAGCTCCCGAGTTGTTCAATAAATTTAGCTAGGCACATGATTGAGATGAACATGATCCTTTTAACTCAATAGACTCCCAAAAGTGTGTATAAACACCACTAGTCAATACTAAAATTTCTAGAACATTAAAGAAAAGTAGGCAAGTTCAAACAATTCTACCAATTCATTTCCATTTGTACATATTCAGATCATGCACTAGTTTAATTCTATAGGTCTATAGGTGTAAATTTGAACTAGAGAAAAACTATGATTATTATTCATTTAAAATTAGTATTGATATCATCAAGGAAAAACTAAGAATCCTTGATGAATATCATCTTAAAACATTTGTACTTGATTGTCTTAGTAACATTAGCAAATAATTATATCATTGTAGGTCTATTGCATGTTTCTTTGTTATCCTGAAATCTAGTTCCCAAGTTGTTGAATAAATTTAGCTAGGGACATGATTGAGAAGAACGTGATCCTTTTGACTCAATAGACTCCCAAAAGTGTGTATAAACACCACTGATCATCACTAAAAATCTGTGAACATTAAAACAAAGCAGGGAAGTTCAAACAATTCTACCAATTCATTTCCATGTGTACATATTAAGATCCCACACTAATTTAATTCTATATTTATAGGTGTAAATTTGAACTAGAGAAAACCTATGATTAGTTTATATATTTTAAGACATTCATACATGATTAAGACAGGTAAAAATCCATCATTGTGATTTATTTATAACATCTTCTACATTAATTCTCACTTTCAGAATCCAATTAAGAATCACGTTTAAATTCACTTAATTTTTGTCTTAAATTTAATATTTTAAAGTTTAGTTTTCAATAATTTATCTAGGTTGATTATTTATTAATTTTTTATTTTTTAACTATCCTAAATATTTATGTATGTCATTTTATTTCCCTTATATTTAGGTGAGCCAAATATTCTTACAACCCTAGGGTTTTTTGATATTTTTAGGTGAGCCAAATATTCTTACAACCTTAGGGTTTTTTGGTATTTTTTATCATTACATCTTTTTTCTAAGTTCAATTATTCTTTGGATCCACCTTATTTTTCTATCACTGATTTGATTTTATTGGGTATAGGGCTTGTATGATTTGATCTCTCTTCTAAACCTACCCATATACTCTTCATTGTGCCTAATTGATATATCTTTTAGCATGCATTTTCATATTCTCTTTTCCTTGGTCTCTATCTATGCATATGTTATTGATTTTTTTAAATTTATATATTTTTATTAACTATCATTCTTCCATCCTTATAATTTTGTGTCCTTTTAGTTTTAGGAGGAAATATTTTATTATGTATGTGATTTCTCTTCCTATTTATAACTATTTTTTACTTTTTATTTACTCTTAAACATCAATACCTCACTTGTCCATGTGTTTCATACTACCTTTGTTTTTCTTTTGCATAGTGATAGTAATGTGCTTGAACATAATGTTGTTTAACCTTTGAGCATCTTGCATCCTCTTGTTAGTTTAATTTATGTTAATTATACTTTACCCCTTATCTATTATGACATGTTTATGGGTCAAAGTAGAGATATGGCCCCCCATCCATAATCTTATTGCCTAAAATATTGTCTTCCACATTTTATAACATAAATGTTGCACTTAAAATAATTTAGTTGCACCAAACAAAATAAATGAAAATCAATTCAATATGAAATGGGTACACTTATTTAGGTCCACCTAAATGGAAATCAACTCAATGGCGAGGGGACAATCATTTATGTATATATTAGCCAATTTTGAGTGGTATTTCATGCCATTTGAGATAGCAAAATTAAATTATTTTTAGAAAAAGTTAGTGTTTTTTTTTTAATGTTACATATGAATGGATTATAGAATACATATGTGCCATTTATAGGTAACACAAAGCGTATTAAGGGTTTCAAGAGACTTTACATTTTCAAATTTTATGTTTATGATATAAATTTTTTTTGGAAAGAGAAATATGGAGAATTTTCAAGAGGTAATTATAATAGAATTAGTATGGTAAAGATGTTTAGGAATTATAAAGATGAATTGATTGGATTTTTTTTTGGATAGTAAGGGAGAGTTTTTTATGATATAGTTGAATTTTTTTTTTTGATTAGTTATTTTGTGAGCTTGAATTTCATCCTCAGAATGTTACCTATAATAAGTTAGTTTCACAAAATACAAATGGAAATGCATACAGGAAATCCAAATTCAACCAATGAAACTACATGAAATACATATTAAAATAAAACATTACTTTACCTTCATGACTTATGTCTCATTTTGTCCTAACTCCACTGTTCCTGGTTGTAGATGGTGTGCTCTCAGACAATGCACTGTTGGCTTCCAAGACGACATATGAAGAATGGACTGATAACTTGTAGTTAACTGATACTATGATATGCAAATACTACATGATTATGCTAAAATGCTATATGATATTTGCTATTTGCTAATTGCTTCAAAAACTCATGGATGCATATGATTGATTGAAAATTATTTTGAAGACTAACTTGAAGATTTTCTCTCTCAACTGAAGCTCTGGATTTTATAGACTTTGAGAGGATATGATGATGTGGCTTAGATCAACGGTCATGATCAGATCTATAGATTTGGATGGCTATGAGGAAAGATGAAGGTTGAGAGAAAGGGGGAAGGAGAAGACAAGTGTCACTCATCTCACCTTGACCGAGTTGTTGACTGAGGGAATCTAGGGATGGTTGGAGAAGATTTAGGCATGATAGGACAAGTGGACTCAAGTCCTTCCGAAGATGTAGGGGGTGTTGGAGAGAATATAGGAAATGGTTATGAAATATGTGTATGTACACAATTTTCATTAAATTTGGAAGTTGGAGATAAATCATGAATTAATATTTAAGAAATATTAATTTCTTTAGCCACATGTTTGATGAGTTGGCAAAGGGAAGATGAAGTGGAGATGGAAGGTGAGTTGGAAAAGAGATTAAATAATTTAGGAATTATTTAATATTTGAGACTATAGGATAGGAGAATGACTATTAAATATTGGACATTTAATTGCTTGGATGAGATAATTAAATATTAGATATTTAATTAACTTGGTTAGAGGAATAATTAAATATTAGACATTTAATTAATTAGAGGAATATGATAGATGAATTAATTAATAAAATATTAATTAATAGAAAGACATTAAAATGAATTAAATGAATTAATCTTTTCAAATTAACTATTTAATAGAAGAATAATTATTAAATAAATATAAAATATTTATTTAATTGTTCATAGCCAATTTTTATGTGTATACAGTTATGATTATAATTAAAAGTAAAAATTAATAATATTATTCTAGATTGGAATTTGATAGTTGTGATGATGACAATTGTATATATCTATCATTTTCTTTTATATTTTCATCTCATTTTAATTAGATTGTTTTTAATATAATAAAAAAGTGTATAAGTGGCATATTCTTGTATGAATTTGACTCATGTCACCTTTTAATTGTGATTATATTATCACTCACCACTAGAGATTATATCCAACCCTTAGATCCCCAATTCATCACCCTAGACAAGAACCATGAGTGTAGATATGACCTAGCTCTTTTATACAGTTAATAAATTTTAAAAAAATTAAATTCAAATTAAATCCCATCAACTTCCTTCTAGTAGTCATTATGAGCCAAAACACACACACGTTGATTTGTGTGCTATATTGTTGTATTTGAAGATATCCATTCAATAATTTAAAATTAGATTTGAAATCATCAAGGAAAGCCTAAGATTCATTGATGAATATCATCTTAAAACATTTGTAAAGAGTATCTTAGTAGCATTAACAAATAATTGCATCATCATATGTCCATTGCATGTTTCTTTGCAATCCTCAAATATAGTTCCTAATTTGTTGAATAAATCTAGTTGGGGGTGTGATCAAGAAGAACATGATCATCCTAACTTAGTAGACTCCCAAAGGTGTTTATAAATACCACCGGTTAGTATGAAAATTCATAGACCATTAAAGAAAAGTAGGAACGTTCAAACAATTTTGCCAATTCATTTCCATGTGTACAAATTAAGATCCATGCACTAGTTTAATCCTATAGGTGTATAGGTATCAATTTGAACTAGAGAAAAAATATAGTTAGTTTATAAATTTTAATAAGACCTAAAAATCCAACATTGTGATATTTGAATTAATTTCTAGTCTTCTACATTGATTCCCATATTTAGAATCCCATTAAGAATCACATTAGAATTCATTTACTTTTTGCCTTTAATTTAAAATTTTGTTTTCATTTCAATAATTTGTAGATAGTTTGATTGTTTGTTAATTGCTTTGTTTTTTTTTTAAATTATCCTAAATATTTATGTTAGTCATATTCTTTCCCTTACATTTAGGTGAGGTGAATATTCCTACACCCTTATCATTTTTTCCTTGAAGTTTATTCCTACCATATCAAGACTTTAAATCCGGTAAATTTTATTGTTACATATTTCTTCTAGGTCCAATTAGGGTTTGGAGCCACCTTATTTTTCTATCATTGATTTATGTTTATTGGGTTATGGCTTGTATAAAGTTTCCTCTCTTCTAACCCTACACATATACTCTTCTTTATGAATAATCGATATATCTTTTATCATGCATTTGTATAGTCTCTTTTTCCTAGTTTGTCTCTATCTATGCATATGTTATTGATTTTGATATATTTATATATTTTGTTAACTTTGATTCTTACATCCTTGATTATCTTATGTCCTCTTAGCCTCAAGAGACAATGTTTTACCATGTATGTGATTCCTCCTCTTATATAGATCTATCTGTTACTTTATTTTACTCTTGGACATCATTACCTCACTTGTACATGAGCTTCATATTATCTCTATTTATTCTATGCATAGTGATAGTAATGTGCATGAGCATAGTAATGTTTTACCTTTGAGCATCTTGCATCCTCATGTAGTTCAATTCATGTTAATTATACATTATCCCTTATCTTTAATAACATGTCTATGGATCTTCCCTCGTGAGATGATGATAGCTAATGAATATATCATTTATACATCCTATGTTAAGTTTTCTTATGCACATATATTTTACTATTTTTGTTTATCTTTCTTCATCTTTTCTTGATGATCTCGATGATGTAAACTATTGGCAAGAGACACTGTACCAACAGAGATTAGTCCATGAGGAATTTTTGGGGTTGTCATTGATGGAAACTTAGATTACATATCACATCCAGTATATGCAGAATTGTTCTACCAGAAGTTTGATATCCATTTTGCTTAAGTCTAGAAGTTGGAATACATAGTATGGATACATTGAGCATAGCTCGATTTTAGTTGTATAGTTTTGGTTGTGGTAGAAGAGGTAGTTTATTGGATGTTCGAGAAAACTCAATTCAACATCCTAGCCTCTAGTATTGATTCTCGTGTATGATAGAAGATCCGCTATCCGGTATTTCAGGAAGAATAAGGTTATTTGGGTGTAGCATGTTATCCACAATCTTTGGGATGATTTTGGTGATTGGTTTTGAGTTAGAGGTGATCGAGCTGACATGTGTGAAGCATATTATCAATTTATTTAGATCCACATATGGATTTGTAATCAGATAAAGCTGACTTATTATTACATGTTTCATGTTGTGTGTTATGCGATTTTTGGGTCGACATGGAATTGATTTAATTTTATTGTGCGGATATATAATACCGATTTGTATGAGAATTTTGTAGATAGATGTGATTATGTGAAGGTTATATGAGTGTTGGTGCGTATTTTCACACGTTCTATCCTTGGAATTGTGCTTCAGTATATTATAGAGAAGAGTAGAACAAAGGAGAGAGACAAAACAATGGAAGAAGGCCTTTTGTGCTTAACCAAAAATAGATTTTGGCATTTGTAGATGCTACACATCGGTTTAGATATTCTTGTTGTCATTGTAAATCATTTTTAGGACAGTGAGTCCTCTGAGGTTGTAGCCCTCTTCTTTTGTAATTGAGTAGTGAGCTCTAGGTAGTGTGCCTAAATGCATGTGCATTTCCCTCATGTAATATTATTCCACTCCTGATCATAATATTACAATATTGTGGTTCTCAAACCCACTGTGGTTTTTTCGTTTCCGGGTTTCCACGTAAAAATTCCACTGTAATGGTTTTGTGCTTGCTTGCATTCAATTTCTGCACTTTTCTTTTATTCATTTGTATCTAGTGGTTTAAGAATCAGTTTAAGAAAATTGTTAATTGCAGAACATAGATTCAACCCCCCTCTCACTGTTCATTGATTCTAACAATTGGTATTAGAGCCAGGTTCCTTCGAGGAAGCCTAAAAACTTGAGGAAGATCTAGGAGAGTGAATCAATGGACTCCGATTTGCAGAAACAACTTATTGTGGCACTTGAATACCAAGATGCAGCAAGGAAAGAAGCAAGTAGCCTGAGAAGAAATTTGAGTGATACTAAAAAATTTCATTAAGTCATTTAAAGATCAAGTGAACACATCCAGAGAAAAGAGAAAGGATTTGATGGATGAACTCAAGGAGAAAGAAGAGCAATGCATTGATAATCAAGCTAAGACAGATGAATGTGAAAAACATGCTAGAGATAATGTAGTCCTGAAGAAT
Organism: Cryptomeria japonica; assembly: GCF_030272615.1. Classification (NCBI taxonomy): domain Eukaryota; kingdom Viridiplantae; phylum Streptophyta; class Pinopsida; order Cupressales; family Cupressaceae; genus Cryptomeria; species Cryptomeria japonica. The sequence continues at coordinate 162,814,243 of NC_081415.1, read as the reverse complement.
GAAATGCAACCCATTATGATGAAGCTAACAAAGGAGATTGAAGACAGGAAGAAGAATGAAGAAAGTCTGACTTAGTCATTAAAGGATAGATTAGATGAATGTTGTAGACTTAATCATGAAAATGACTTACTGAAGCTTGAATTGGTATAGTCCTAGAATAATGAGCAAGAGATTGAAAGGAAGATCATAATTCTAAGAGATGAACTTATCATTGCTAATGAGCAAAAAGAGAAATTCAATGATAGCTCAACTAAGATGTATGAAATGCTAAAAAGCTAGAAGAATAAAGGTGATATGGGAGGACTTGGATTTGAGAAAGGAGAGAGCTTCAGATCTGGTCAAAGCAATCATCAAAAGAACAAGAAATATCTTGTAAGACAACCTAATGCTTATAAATTTAATGGTAAATGTTTTGTTTGCAATAAATTTGGTCATATCGCAAGTCAATACATAAATAGAGCTAATTGGAATAATTAATCATTCTCCGGACAATGTTTCAATTGCAATAAATATGATAATAAGTCAGTTGAATGTAGAAGTATGGTAAATAGGAGAAATACAAGATGTTATGCTTGTGGAAGATTTGGACACATTACTAACCAATGCATATCAAAGGGAAATCAAGGTAATTCTAGGCCTAATTAGAGAAACAACATTGTTTTTTATGCTTGCAACAAATCCAGTCACATTGCAAAATTTTGCAGAAGCAAAAATATGAGAAAGAATGCTCCGACAAACAAGAACAAAGCAGATGAAAAGGGAAAAGTGAAGGTTGAAAAGATCAGAGAGAAACACAAGAAGATTTTGGTTAAAAAGGATGATTCAAATATAGTAAATGGGTCCACACCTGATTCCGATGTTGGAACCTCATCCGGTAAATAAGGCACTTGGTCTTAGGGGGACAATTTTCATGAATATTCATAAAACCCCCTTATTGGGATCTATAACCCATTGTGGAAGGTTGCAGATGATTGTAGATTGTTGTGCAAAAGATTCTGAAAGATATCCAGAAGATTTCATGACGATTTGATGCTCTAGTAAAATGTTCATGAGATTCAGAGCATCCAGGAGAACTCTAGGGTTGAGCATTTATTGCACCTTAAAGTTAGGTATTTGAAAGATAAAAACACACTTCAACATTCATTTCTTACATTGTGTTTGAAGCAAAAGAAAAGAAAAGTGTGGTGAAGAAGATTGTGCAGTCGAAACAAAGCTTGTGAGGATGTAGCGAAGATTTATTGCATCTGGTTGAAGACAAAAACATATTTTTTGAGTTTGATCTATTTGTTCATAACCTAGAATTCGATAATGACATCATCTGGTTCTAGTGTAGTGAATCCATTGGTTGTTGAGATAACTAATAGGGCAAGGCCTAAGTTCAAGAAGCATCCATACAAATTGATGGAAGATGATTCGAATGGAGCATTTTCATCTATTTTGTATGGGGTTTTGCATGTTGAAGACATTAGGGTATACATCCACCGCAATATTGAGGAGCTTGGGAACACTGAAATTCTATCATTGTATATCAAGCACATGATGTATGGTATGGGAAACCTAAAACTAGAATTAAACTCTTTACAAGATAAGAGTTTCATTCAGTTTGTGAACTTTCTAGTTTTTAATGAACTTGAATGGGTTAGGTACATTTTGAGTAGTGTCCATGATGAATTCATATGGCTTGATAAACCATACAAGATCACCAAGAATGTAATCTAAGCGGTGACATGTTTGAATGCAACTGGTGAAGGTCCTAGTCTGAGAAATGTGAAGAACACAACAATGACAGAGGTAACTAGTTCCCAGCATGATAGTAGATCGATGACAATTAGTGCTATTGTTGAGTATGATGTCACATTCACATCCATGGTGACAGGATACTGTTGGGATCCAAGAACACTGAGAGGGGGAGGTGAATCAATGTTCTGTCGGTAAGATATAATTTTACCCTTTTATAACATACACATATAAACTGGTAAATGAAGAAACATATAACTTGAAGAAAATAAACCATCCACATAAATGAACACCATAACACACAAAATTTATACATGGAAAAACTTAAAGAGGAAAAATGACAATGGGATTTGTGACCCACAATATCAGTTCACTGGCCATATGAAAGGATATTACATAAAATGGGGGCCTGCACATGCAGGAAGGCACACTGCCTAGAGCACATTGCTCATCACAAAAAGAGTCTCACTGACTACAAGCTTCTGTTGAAACAAAACAGTAATAATGAACTCACAAAATGCATCTGCCATGCCAAAAAGAGTTCTGGTTATAGTTCTGCTCTGTATCGGTTCATAAATCCTAAACACTTCTATCGGTATCTCCTTCCCTCTAAGAATGCTTTCCAAGCTATCTTCAGATCATTGCATGATATAACGTTCACGTACAAATGATCTACATACATATACTTCACATCATAGGGTTCTTATATTATTCTCCTATGTCACTATATTCAAAATGACTTAGCAGTCTGACCTAAATACCCTTCACAAACAATATGCTTTATGTCGGCTTACAATGCATTACAAAAGATATACAATGTCGTCCTTATACAATAATTACAAGTAAAACTTCCTTCGGTTCCAAGCCTGATGTCGGCTTCATTGAAGTGCTAGATGTCGGTGCTAGTTCTGGTGTAACCCTGGATACTCCAATGTCAGTGTATGGTGGTGAATGCCTCCAAGTGCCAGTGTATACTTCCTTAATGAATCTTGTTGCCAAGTTACCATGTTTCCATGTTGCCATCAATGACAACATATGAATCCAATGAGTGTCAATTGCCAACAATCTCCCCCTTTGGCATTGATGGCAACACTCATGTAAAAAATGGATTCCTTGTCAGTTTAACCTGAAATATGCTCCCCCTATACACTCCTTTCTGATATTCTTCCCATATTTTTATGTCTGATATTTTTCACATTATATACACGCCCCCTTTGGCATCAATGCCAAAGACTGGTCAAAGAATTGAAAGAATTAATAAATACATATTACTTTACCAGAGCTTGACCAATTTCAAAATTTCTGGGTAAGCCTTGTCTAGCAACTATAAATATGTATCCAAGCTAGTTCTGAAGGTTTCAGATATGGATACAAGTCCACTCAGTAAGTGTGCAAATGTTTCCTTCTCCTTCACTTATGTTGGTGTGGGCTTTGCAATCATATCCATACATTCCCTCTTATGTACACCGAGTGAATCTAACCTTGGACTCACCAATCCTCTAAGACTCCTTGCTCTCCAAATGATCTTGTCTCTTTCCTTTTCAAAAATAAAAATTTGGTTCTCCAAGGAAAAAATTTGTCCATCAACAAATGTTGTTAGTTAGGTTAATCCATCAAAAGAATTTGTAATATTGGCAACATTATCATGTAACTCCTTTAATCTGCTATCTACATTTTCTATAAGAGTTTATATGTTACAACAAACCCCGTAGATATTTGTACATTGTTTCAAACAATTCTTGATAAGAATCAATTTTCCTTTAATTTTGTTCTTCACTATTTCAATAAGCTTATCAAAAGCGGCTCTCTTAGCCACAATAAATCTCTCAAGTGTCTATCGGTCTGAAAATTTGCTACAAGGATTGAAAGTTGTTAGATATATGCTCAATTAATGCCTTAAGCTTGTTGGAAGGGCTTGCTTCATTTTCAATTTTACAATCAGGAATTAGTCTGTGCAAAATTGTGATTGAGTGATCTATTATTCCTTTACCTATCAATCCCTCCTTTATTAGTTTCTGAGTAGCCATCATCATTAACTCAGTGGGACTCATCTCAGTGGTTGATTTCTTCTCAACTTGAGAAGTGTCAATTTCCAAAACCTTTGCCGGGGAATCAATATTAATTGTCGATATAGTATTATTTCCCTTTACCTTATCCTCCTTAGCACTGGTGGCTTCACCACTTGGTGCAGTGTCAATTACTACCAGTGGAGTATTATCCATGGTATTGTCAGTACCTTGTACATTGTCTTGTTCAAAAGTTGTCTCTGTCGGTATTGATTGTACACTCTCCTTTCCTGGTGGTGGTGACTCTATACTTATAGTTTATGTCAGTTTATTCAAAATTGGAGCTGAACTATCCAAAATACCTTTCCCTCTATCTCATATTTTCCTGAAATGTTTTGAAATATCCCCAAAGCTTTTCATCCCTACTGGTACCAAGACCGGTGATTTCTTCCTTGATTTGCATACCTACCAGTATGTCATGTGCCCAAATCTTCTTCCCTAGACCAGGTAGCTCATTCATGAAGGAAAGCTTTAAACAAACAATTAGATTTACAAGCCTAAAAGTTCCTTTCTTAACACTCTTAATCTTTCCAAGATTTAGCATTAGTTCACTTCTCATCCATTCACACAAGTAATACTTCTCATTATTCTTTAACATCTGGTAAGCAACATGGATGCAAGAACTAGCAATAGAGTTCAATCGAATTGATTAAGTTACCTTATAGCTGATTATCATGCTGACAAATTTCACATCTAAGTCCTTGATTGTGCTGACCCTCATAGATCTTCCATCATGGGTTGCACTAGTGAGCTTCTCAACAGCAGTGGTGGAAATATTCTTACCAGGTTCTTGTCTGACTTTGGGTAAGTCGGTGACTGCTTGAATTGCTTCCTTTGTGATCATGTAGGGCCTATCTAGATAGATGAACTCATTGTGAACTCTGCTCAGAACATATCTGATCACCTCATCTTTGAATTCTGGTATGTACAAAATACCGGTTAACCCTAGATGATCTTATATTATAGTTTGATTGTTCTAGAGTCTCCCAGTATCACAGATTGATACATGCCCTTTATCTCTTCTATACCTAGATCCTCCAAGGTGCAATGAATATATTCCCTTACATCTTCAACATACATCATGACGTTAGGAACCCTAGAGAATGCGCCTGTAGAGTCTTCTTTCTTAGCTATCTAGGGAAATTCCTTGCAAATGGGTCTCAGCCTATCCGTAACTTCAATAATGGTGGGATTTGCAATGATAGTAGGAGCAAATGATCTGGATGCCATTTCAAAGAAATACTTGAAAATGATCATCGGTGTGAAGATTTGATTGTTTCTCTGATGATTGTCGGAAATCCTCTCAGAATGCCTTTTCTCTCTCTTAATCACCTGAGATTCACCTTTGCTTTTCTCTCGATTGCTTGAATGTTGGGTGAGTGAAAATGAATTCACTTTCTCCTTTTATCAGCAAGTAAACCCTAATCCTTCACTATCATAAATGCTTTGTGATGTACCCTACCAAATGCCAGTTTCACAATCTTATGCCGGGTAAACCAACTCTCCAGATCTCTTTCAGATGTCCTCTGGGGAATATGCAAATTTATAATAAATTTGCCAACCCCTAAGTCGTATTCCTCAGTTACTAGTGGAATTTCCTGTCGGTATAGGAATGCTCTTTTCTTCTGGTGTAGATCCATCTCCACTTGGTTCTTCAGACTTTCTAACCCATCTCTTGGTGTGATCTTGTTGTATTTCATCTACCTTCTACTTTTCTTTCTCATTTTATTTATCATTGCTAATCGGTTGAGTCCTTCTTCTGTAGTACTTAGCAACATGACCTATTTTGTTGCATGCATAACATGTAACATTGTTCTTTTGAATTTATTTAACATATCTGGTGTCATTCCCTGACCTACATTGATTATCCAAATGACCAAACTTTCCACATGCATGACATTTGACATTCATTCTGCAATCTTCTGATTTGTGACCATATTTCTTGCAATTTGTGCATTGACCGGGAATAGAATTGTAGTTTTGGCTTTCTCTATTTCTACATTGCTTATCCATATGCCCAAATTTATTACAAACAAAGCATCTACCATTGAATTTATAAGCATTAGATTGCCTTACCGGTTTCCTCTGGTCTGATGAGTTCTACATACCGGTTGACTGATCTTCATTTATAGTACCAGAGCTTTCACCTTGTACAAATCCAAGTCCTATAGAATCATCATTTTGCCTTTGTCTTTTCAATAAGTCATCCAACTGTGCAGCACTAATCCTGAATTTTTCTTTGTACTCACTTGCAGTAGTCAGATCATCTCTCAAAGTAGTTATTTGTCTTTCAAGCTCTTGTTCATTATTCCCGGAGTGTGCCAAATCAGTTCTCAATAGATTATTCTCATGAGTCAATCTGCCACATTCATCAAATTTTTTCTTCAGAGATATAACAAGATTTTCTTCCTTTTTCTTTCTGTCTTCAATATATTTTGATAACATCATAGTCAGGTGTTAAATTTCATTCTTCATGAGCATGTTTGATTGACTCAGTTTTTGACATTGTTCCTTAAGTGCATTTTTCTCTTCATCATCCTAGTTTTGCAAAAGTTCCTTTCTCTTGGCTTGAGAAGATGACAACCTTTCTTGCAGGACAAGAATGAATTCATTGGTAGAATTCAATTCATCTTGCAATTTTAAATTCTTCATCCTTTCAGCATCATAATCCTCAAGAGCCATCTCAAGTTGCTTCTCCATGGCCATGTTCAATGATTCCAGTTTCAGGATCTTCCTCAAGTTGTTAAACTTTTTCTGAGGAACTAGGCTCTAATACCAATTATTGGGATCCAAGAACACTGAGAGGGGGAGGTGAATCAGTGTTTTACTAGTAAGATATAATTTTACCCTTTTATAACATATACATATAAACAGGCAAATGAAGAAACATATAGCTTGAAGCAAATAAACCATCCACATAAATGAACACCATAACACACATAATTTATATGTGGAAAACCTCAAAGAGAAAAAACCATGGTGGGATTTGTGACCCACAATATCAGTTCACTGACCATATGAAAGGATATTACATAAAATGGGGACCTACACATGCAGGAAGGCACACTACCTAGAGCACACTACTCATCACAAAAAGAGTCTCATTGACTACAAGCTTCTGCTGAAACAAAATAGTAATAATGAACTCACAAAATGCATCTGCTATGCCAAAAAGAGTTTCGGTTATAGTTTTGCTCTATAATGATTCATAAACCCTAAACACTTCTACCAGTATCTCCTTCCCTCCAACAATGGTTTCCAAGCTATCTTCATATCATTGCATGATATAATATTCGCATACAAATGATCTACATACATATACTTTGCATCATACATTTCTGCTATTATTCTCTTATGTCACTATATTCAAAATGACTTAGCAGACTGACCTAAATACCCTTCACAAACAATATGCCTTATGTCGGCTTACAATGCATTACAAAAGATATACAATGTTGGCCTTATACAATAATTACAAATAAAACATCCTTCAAGTCCAAGCCTGATGTCGGCTTCACTGAAGTGCTAGATGTCAATGATGGTGCTGGTGTAACCTTGGATACTCCAATGTCGATGTCTACCAGTGAATGCCTCCTAGTGCCGGTGTATGCTTCCTTAATGAATCTTCTTGCCAAGTTACCATGTTTCCATCAATGACAACATATGAATCCAATGAGTGTCAATTACCAACAGATACAAGGTATATCAATCGAGCAGAGAAAACTCAATCCTCAGTATAGCAATACATGTTGCTTATCAAATTCTTAAGGAGGAAAAGTTGTATGTGTTGAAATGTGGCGACTGATTAGCAAAGTACTATACACTCAGCACGTATCTTTTGGTATTTATTTTTGCTGATGAAAACCAACATTGTAATAAAACCCTAAAAAGGGCGACTTTGTTTTTGCCCTAAAAACACATGTTATAAGCGGCTGAGATGCTTAAGGCATTGTAAGGTTGATGTACTATTTTTGTTGGATAATAAGAATGATTGGACGGTTGTGTATGGTGGACATAACCCATTCTGGGTGAACCACGTTAAATCTTTGTGTTATCTGTGTCCTATTTTATTTCTTTATCTTTTGTATTTAAATCTACATATAATTGTTAGTTCATATTTGCTTCGGATCTGCTTGAAACCCTAACAGTATGATCTATGTGCAGTACTTCTAACTGAACTTATGAGCAATCTAAAGAATATAAAGCAGGATAAGAAGCATGTCTTTAAGTTTGATACTTTAATTATTTGTTTATCTTTCTATTTTATGAAGGATATCCCTAGTATAGGAAAATTACAATGGGCATATGATAAACTGGTGGCAGTGCAGATCAAAGAAGCCTTACAAGGATTGGGAGATACTCAAGCACATAAAGTTATCCTATGGGGTTACTTAAAATCCTTCCAAGGCATGATGTAGAGCAGGGAAAGGATCCTGAAGGAAATTATGGAGAAGTATAAGGACACCATATGCTTCATGGTGGAGATTGACCAATGTCTAATGGAAGCTATTGAACCAAGGATAGTGTGGATCATGCCCATGGGGTATGAAGTTGATGCAAACAATTTTGATATGTATGCTCAACAACTTTTGAGTAAGCCGGTGGATGAAAAGGAAGAAAGAATTGGGACTTATAAAGAGAAAAGTTTGAGCTTGCGCTCTCAATTCACCAAGCTTGGAATACAAAAGAGAGTGAGGAAAGAAGTAGAGCATCTCATTGAAGACATGGCAATAACAAAGGAAGAAGTCTGCAGGGCTAGAGAGCAAAATTTCTTAAAAGAGGAGGACATTGTCCAACCCAAGAAGACTAAATTGGTGACTCCTCCTAAGCCAAGTCAAACAAAGTCAACACCTTCCTCTGGTGCTCAAAATCATGATCCCCCACCTAAGCCTCAATTGCAAAAGAAGAGATTTAATCTGATGAAGCAGTGAGGGAAGTGAAGAAAATTTCTACTTCTTCTAGGGTAGTCAAGAAGCCACCATCTGGTGAAGGTTAACAAAGCAAAAAGCCAAGAGTTGGAGCTAAGAAATCCAGAAGGCCTCGACCTAGTAAGAAGCCCAAGTCTGAGCCTTATGTTCAAAGCTTTGAAGTTTGGAAAACTTGAAGGTAACTACACTATTGTGACCCCCATCACATTAAGTCATCACATTAAGTCAGATAGTTGATACAGTAATAAAGGAAGAGAATTTGAAGCATTTATCATAATGGTATGAGAGTTATAATGAAAATGATAAAATAAATCTTGAAGAAGTCATTGTAGATTATATGAATCTACATAGTAAAACCCTAATAAAATTATTATCAATGATTTTGAAGGGCCTATATGAAATTTTGGATGCTAGAAGGCATACATATAGTCTAGAAGATGGAGAATAAAAGAGTATGTATTGGTTAATTTGTGCTTAGTAATTTCTAACAGTGAAGTTGACAGACTTCTTAAGATTGCAAAGAGAAGGTTAATAAGCAAAACCAGGGTTAATAAGATCATGTTTGGAAAGGTTGATGAAGTAGCTAAGGAGATAGAAGTAATTTTGAAACAAGTTTTGGAAGAGAACAGGTATCAGCTAAATCTAGTGAAAGATGACACCCATCTGAAAGTGCATACATAGGATGATACCTTTGTTTCAAATGAGAAAGAAAATGACCAAGATGCAGTTGCAAATAATACCATTGATAATTAGAAGGTTATAGACTCCAATGAAGCTAATCAGAATCCTCTGGTAACCATGGTTGAATCTGAGAAGGCAAATGAGGAGGTTGGTAATGCAAAAGGGAGAGGATACAGAAAAATGAGTTGATGCAAAGAAGGCAGAGAAGGAGAAGGATGGAGATAAGGTTGAACAGGTTCTAGCAGCAAGAGACACTGTGAATAAGTGCAAGCAGATTATCAACACAAATCTCCCTAAAGGGCCTATAGATCTTAACTCTCTATCTCATGGCCAAGAACTCAAGCTTGCACATTTGCACATGCCAAATCTAGCGAAGACTTATTGAAGTATCACTCTAAGGATAAAGAACCGATATCCATGGCTACAAGTGTGTTGGAAAAAATTATGCCATCTTTCAAGCAAGATACAATAGACTCACCCTTCAGTAAGCCGAGGAGCTTGTTAAAGTCAGTTGATTCTCATTTTGTATCTTTAGAGAAAGCAACCAAAGAAAAGGTTCTTAGCCAGCTCAATGCTACATGGTTAAGGACAATTTTGAAAATCGTTGAAGGTGATAGGGTTAGTTTGATTTCCAGTTTAAAGTCCATTTAAGAGGAACTAGATGAAGGCAGTAAGATTTACAAGTCATGTCTTCTTTTGCCTAAGTTCATAATTGGGATTGATAAGAAGGTCAAGGAATGTGAAGAGCAATTAGCCAATATTTATCAATCCTTTACCCCCTAAGCAATTTTTGCTAGCAATCTGGAAGCTCAGGTGATGGATCTTCTTGACAAAATCAAGAGCCTTATAAATAAGGAAAAAGATAGAGTGGTTGGTAGAGTAGGAGATCTAAGGAACTTAATAACTCCTCGGTTGGATACTTTGCCTAGAAATCATTAGGATGCTATGAATGCTTTGAATAAGAGTATTCCAACAGATCTTAGAGCAGCATAAATGCATGCCTATCTATTTAGTCCTTTCATCAATATTTTGGAGAACCTTAAGAAAGGTTGGGATGATCACCTGCAGTCCTAGAAGACCATTTTTGCAAACATTTTAAATTTTTTGTAAGTTATTGAGTATACCCTTGTACATAAATTTTGGCGGATAGCTACCTTTGCCATTGATGTCAAAGGGGGAGAGAGAGGAATGAAAAATATTGTATATTCTTAGGGGGGTCTTATTTAGCTATTGAAAATTATGTATATTCTTAGGGGGAGCTTATTGAGTTGTTGAGTTGTTACAGTTTTGAAGTTTTGCAATGACTGTGTCATTTTTCATCAAGTGTTGCCATCAATGATAAAGGGGGAGATTGTTGGAAAGCAACACTGTACTGGTAAAGATTAGTGTACGAGGAATGTTTGAAGGTTGTCATTGATGGCAACTCAAATCTAATATCACATTTGATATATGAATAATTGTTCTACCAAAAGTTTGATATCCATTTTTCTTAAGTATGGAAGGTGGAATACAAAGTATGGCTACATTGAGCATAACTCAATTTTGGTTGCATAGTTTTGGTTGCGGTGGAAGAGGTAGTTGATTGGATTTTTGAGACTACTCAATTCATAATCCTATCCTCTTGTATTGATTCTTGTGCAAGATAGAAGATTCGGTATCCGGTATTTCAAGAAGAACTATATTATTTTGGTGTAGCATGTTATGCGAAATCTTTGGGATGATTTCGATGATTGGTTTTGAATTCGAGGTGGTCGAGCTGACATGTGTGAAACATATTATCAATTTTTTTAGGTCCACATATGGATTTGTAATCAGATTGAGCTGACTTATTGTTGCACGTTTCATTTTGCATGTTATGCAGTTTTTGGGCCAACATGGAATTGATTTTATTTGATGGTGTGGATATATAAGACTAATTTGTATGAGAATTTTGTAGATAGATGTCAGTATGCGAAGATTATATGAGTTTTGGTGCACAGTTTCACATGTGCTATCCTTTGAATTGTACTTTGCTATATGACAAAGTAGATCATAACAGGGCAAAGAGACAAAACAATGGAAGAAGACCTTTTGCGCTTATCCAAAACTACATTTTGGCATTTGTAAATGCTACTCATCAGTTCGGATATTCTTTTTGTCATTGTAAATCATCTGTAGGATAGTGAATCCTTTGGGGTTGTAGATCTCTTCTTTTGTAATTGAGCAGTGAGCTCTAGGTAGTATGCTTGAATGCATGTGCATTCCCCTCTTGTAATATTATTATACTCCTCATCACAGTAGTATAGTATTGTGGGTCTCAATCCCATCATGTTTTTTCTCTTTCCAGGTTTCGATGTAAAAATTTTGTGTTATGGTTTTGTTCTTGTTTGTATTCAGTTTCTGCACTTTGCTTTTATTCATTTGTATTCAGTGGTTTAAAAATCAGTTTAAGAAAATTGTTAATTATAGAATACTGATTCACCCCCCCTCTTAATGTTCATTGATTCAAACATAAATATACATCTTTTATCTCCATATGGGTTTGTTATTCCTTTTGTTTGTGTGGCCCTTGGTCTATTGATTTATGTTTGGTTTATAAGAATAGAGATAGTTCTTTATCTTCTCGTGATATAGTTGATGTCTCTTTATTTCGTGATAATTTATTTTATTATGTAATTATTTTAATAGAATTATAGTTAGATATTTATTACTAATAAAAATATAAATTTACATGTTAAATCTTTCTAATCCTTATATTATAATTATAATGTGACTATTATACTTTTTTCTATAAATTTGGTGCTATATTGGTTGATGGGTCGAAAAAAAGGTTTAACATCTCATACTTATGTAAAAAATTTCATAATCTGTCATGTTCTTTCATACATTAGCTTCATGTTCATCGTAGACCTATTTAGTCATGATTATCAACCTTAACCTTTTAGTGATTCATCCATGGTGGATCCCATATATTTTTCTCCGTCTTAAGATGATATACCATTTTTTATGTAGACCCATATTTGAATATTGTTATATTTTTGTATGAGTTATACCTATACGGTTGTGGAGTACATTTTTCTACAGCTTCTATTGACCAAACACATAGTTAAACATGTATGTGGATAACTAACATGATGAGGATATTTTTTATTTTTTTGAAAAAGGGATAAATATTTATTCTAAAATCACATAAATACAAAGATCGGGCCTTAGGCCCACCAAGATAGCAACAAAAATTAAAAGGATCCTAAAAGAACCACCAGCACCACCACTACAAAGTCCAGTGACCATAGCATTAGATCTGGCCGTCGAATTTCCAATGACAATACATTTTTGGAAAGCCCAACTACTTTGGAATTACACCAAAAACCAAGCTCATTTGAAGCCTCGAAAGGCCTCAAAAATGACAATGAAAAGGGAACAAACATAAAAGGGAAATTGATCCTACACCACTGGGTGCTCTTGCATCATCTTGTCTTCTAGTATCAACTTGTCTAAAGTTTCAAGATAATTAGGAGGTAGACCATCCCTTCCACTAAAATCCCAACCATCAACATGCTCTGAAGCCCACTTGGCCAAACAATCAGCCACTCTATTCCACTCCCTCGGAATATGACAAAAGGAGACAAATTCCAATGTATTGCACAGTTGTAAAATTTGTCTAACCATAGAAGCTAATTGCCTACTCAAATCATTCAAATTTTGTTTGTTCAACATGTCCACAACAATCCAAGAATCCAACACAAATAATATTCCTCCATCCTAAAGAACAACCTCGCTCAACATCAATCTTAATAGCTAGGGCCTCCATAAGATTGTTAGAGTGTTGCCTAATATAAATAAAGAAGAAAAAAACTGCACAACCATCATCACCTCTACCTATACCTCCAATACCTACACGTCTAGGATTCCCATGGGGAGAGCCATCTATATTAATTTTTAAGATTCCCATAGGAGGGGGAATCCACCTTCCATCTCTACTTATCTGTTGCTTCACATGTCAAGATCTATTTCTAGCAGCATAGTCCATTTTAATATTTTCCAATTGTAGATTCCTTAAAATAGCATAATCACCTGGATAAACATTTTTAAACAAATTGCACTTAGCCGAGATTGTCTCCTAAAGCCTATTAACTATCTTCTGCCACAACTGAGGACTCCCTATATGTGAATCACAGAAAACCCTTTGATTCTTTTCTAGCCACAAATTTGAGATAATAAGGGCTATCCCAATAGCCTAGGCCACTTGAAGAAAAGAGGTCTTTGCTGGGGATCTGCCCAAGCTATCCCAAAAGTCAATTAAGGAGATAGCATGAAAACAAGCATGTTGCCAAGCCTCCAAACACTTGTGCCAAATCTCCCTAGAGAAAGGGCATATAAAAAACAAGTGGGAGTAGTCTTCCTCATTATGCATACAAAGATAACAGATAGATGGTTCCTGGAAGCCTCTCTTACGAAGATTCTCCCATGTGAGGCATTTCCTTTGAGCAACTAGCCATAAGAAAAAATTACATTTCGGCCAAGAGAAGCTATTCCAAACCTTCTTCCACCAAGGAACATCTGTTAGGCCATGCAATTGCCTATCAAGCTGAGCATAACCTTCAGCAACATAAAACTTGCCTTTTGGGTTAGGACCCCAAGCCAAGATATCTCTCTCCTTGAGGGAACTACATAACCTACCCTCCAAGATATTAACCAACACCACACAATCTTCATCTGAGCCACCCAAGGGCCATTCAAGAGGTTCCTTCCAACAAGTCACCTCCACTTATCCAATGTGCCTAACCGTTTTAAAATTCTCCACCTTAACCCATCCAGCATCAGTGAAAATGTTGCAAAGAGGTTGAAGTTGTGGATAACTAAACAAAATAGGAGGTTGACCATCCCAAGAGTCCTACCAAAAAAGAGCTTCAGAGCCTCTATTACAAATCCAGAAAAGGCCATCTTTAATAAGTTGGGCACCTTTTTTAAGAGTATCCTGGATACAAGAGCCCTTGCCCACTAAACTAAGATGAGGCACCTCATGATCATTAGCACCGGGGAGATACTTGTGGGTTAAAATCTTGGCCCAGTCTTGATCCTGATTGTTACACCACCACCAATACAACTTAGTCGCTAAGGCCTTGCTAGCCAAAGCAATAGATCTAAGACTAAGAGCCCCAACATGTCTCGGTCTACAAATAGATTCCCATTTAACTAAACTCCACTTAGAAGAAAAAAAACTACCAAACCAAAGAAATTGATGGGAAAGAGCATCGAACTCTCTCACAAAGCTAGAGGGAGGAGCCTGCACAAAACACCTATAAATGGGAAATGCTTGCGCCATAGTCTTTTGAAGAATCACTCTTCCAACATAGGATAACCACCTGTAAGTCCAATGATTAAACTTGCAACAAAATTTATCCAAAATTCCTTGTCAAAAATATCCATGTTGAGCTCCCAAATCTAAAGGAATTCTAAGGTCTTCTGTTGCAAGCCTAAAATAGGCGGGGCTTTGTTACTCTTCACAAAACTTGAGGCTACTATAGTGGAAGGAGGAGTAGACGCCATGACCACTGAACCTTCAGGGACTTGTGACCCACTAAGATCTTTGTTGTCCTAAGCATGGGAAGGCAAATCCATAATCATTTGAACATCCTGTTGATTCTCCAAAGATAGAGCCCGACCCTCTTTCTTGGAATCCCCATCCAGCACCTCATGCTAAAATTGGGCACCCAAGGACATTTCAAATGGAACTCCTTCCTCTTGGACCAAATCATATAGAACATCAAACCTATTTAGGTTGACATCATTTTGCCTATCCAACCAGGTTCTCTTCTTTCCTTTGTCTTTATTCTGAGGTTTGATAGGAATGAAGCCATCTTTATCAATAGGACCATCAAGCATAGGGGCTTTCCCCTTATCTTCCCCCAAAAACAAGTGAGGAGGATCATAAACAACCAATTTAGAAGATTTATTTCTGGGAAATCTCTATTGTAAATGACCATATTCATGACAAATTTTGCATCTAAATAGCAGGGTCTCATAGTCCAGCAATTGGATCCAAGAAGATGTCCCCAAATAGATTTTCATAGAGTCTGGAAAAAGATTATTTAAATCAACTTCTACACATATACAAGCATAGGAAATTACCTTTTGATCTTGAGTTTGTGAAGCCAAACCCACATGTTTACCAAGAAGCAGTGAGATTGAGTGAAGAATGTCTTCTCTCCATAATTCCAACAGAAGCCTTGACGATCGGATCAACATGAGCACACAAGAGGGAAGCTCTTCAACAAAATTAAAGCCAATATGCCAAGGTTTGATAAAGAGTCCCACCTGGTTGAAAAAATAAGGGCCACCCTCAAAATCCTTGTTCATGTCTGCTAGGTTGGAAAAAATAACTAGAAAATAGTTATTGGCTGCCATAAGTAGCTCCATGTCTCCTTCAGGATTCCAAACACGGTGTGACCAAGACTCTAAATAGGTATAGAGAGGCGAAGACATATAAATTTGCATATGAGAGCATGATTACACCAATATTCAACATCCTCCAAAATTTTCTTAGGTTGAATAACCAGATTTGGATCATCTTGGGATCTCTCCAAACAACCAATCACCTTTCACGATGAGGATATTGTGCCTCATTGATTATTCATATTTCTCTTCATATCCCACTATTTTTTATTAAGGAAAAAGAAGGTTTTGAAGGGGCCCTGAAACCCTTTACAATCAGAACTTAAACAACAAAGCTACGAGAAACAAAAAAGAACAGAAACCACTAAAAAACCAGCGGAAAACTGAAGAAAACCCAAAAAAGCCCTAGAAAGCCAGCAGGCCTTCTAGCAATCAGATTTTTTCCAGGGCTTTAGCCAGGGTGTTTCTGATATCATATAGCTCTTTGATGTTGTCTTTGAAGTTAGGGGGATCCTTTGCTGAAGCAGCCACAACTTTCTTGATACTGGCCCTGGTTCTCTTCGCAGTACCACCCACCAAATTAGCATCACCGCTTCTAGTCTGGATATTCTCTTCCTCCAGGTCAAGGTCCACGATCGGTTTAGGAGTGCAGGTATGATCAACGACCTTGGCGATGTCCTCCAAGTTTTTAATGACAGCAGAGAGGATACTTGGGATAACTCCCATCAGATTTTTCATCACTTCTTTTCTCTCTTCTAGTGATTTTACATTATTCTCCATTTCCTGCTTCCAATTAATCTGCTCTCTGTTTTCATCCTCCCTCTTTTCATCCGTTTTAATCCCTTTCTTATCCAAGTTTTTCAAGGTCTCGTAGGTCCATTTATCGAAATCCATTCTGGCCTCGGAGAGCTTCTTGAGGTTATCCAGGATAATCCCTTTACTAGCACTTTCCTTGACCTCGCTATCCCATTCCTCAGTCAGGTCCTTCTCAGAGTCTTTGTTCACTTCTTAGAATTCACTTTGGTTTCCTCATTATCCTTGGGTTCCGCTTCTTCCATCAGATGGTTGTTGTCCTTACCAAGGTATTCACTAAGGGTAAGGCTTTCTTGACCAGGCTCATTATTACCGCTTTCTTCCTCGTTACCCAACTCCTCGTCTTTCCAGTTGTCTTCACCGTTGGAGTCATCCGTCTCCATTCCACTGCTTTCCTTAACAATGTCCTTTGTTTCCAACCCAGGGATGCTTTTCCTTTTTTTGCTGGAAGATGCCTTCTCCTTGCTAGTTTCTCCCTCTTCCATCTTTCCCTTGCCCAAAGAGGCGGAAATCCTCTTATTTTCTAGTAGGGCGAGGGTTTTGCAATGCTCATAGATGAGCAGTAGGAGCCCGCAGTGGAGAATCAAGCTAGAAGGGTTAGTCCTGTGTTTGTTGAGGGACCTAGAGAAGGACCGAAAGAGGTAGTAGGGCAGGGACACCTTTTTGTTGTGTCTGAAATGGTTTAAGAGCGTGAAGTGGTAGGTGTGGGCCCTACAAAAATGACCTTCAAACATGATGTACTCCATTATTACGTTCAGAACCCAGCCCCACAACTTCTTGATGTTTGCAGCTTCATAGTAGCCCCCAGTAGCCTTGCCAATTTTAGCTCTCTCTTTCTCTTTTCACGGGAACAAGTTAACCGCGTTGTTGGAGACCTTAAGGTATCGAAAGAAATTAAGCCCAGAGTGGGGCATTCCGGTCACAGTGGAAATGAGCCCAGCATCTAGCTTAAACTTAACTCCATAAAGTTTAAAAGAGTCATTAGACCAATTTTCAGAAATCTTAGAAATGGCTAAGTTAACCCTACCTTTGTCATAGTCCTCAAGTTTCTCCATGAAGCTAGTAAGAGAGCCCTTCTCCAATTTTGCCCAGACTTTTGGCATTGCTTTCCAGGTCGGCGTATTGTCTGGTTCTTCCCGCCTTAGGTCTCCTCCCATCTTCGGATACGAGCTATTTGCTATGTTTCTCTGCAAGTTATCACCTTCTTTTCTGATGTTGCTCAAGTTTTCAAACTGGGTAACCCACAAAGTGTGTGGCACTTTATTAGAGATGATAGAAGATCTAACGCGACGCCAAGTAACGATGGCCTTTCCAACAAGGCATAAATGATGCTTTTTACTTGTCATGATTAATTTGTCCTTCTCTCCCCGTATAACGGTCCTTTCTAATGAACTCTTTGATATTTAAATTGAGATCCTCCTCGTGCCAAATCATTTGGGAGTCAGAGTTAACTCTAGTATTCGCTAAGAAATCTGCCACACTGTTTTTCTCTCTGAAGGCATGTTGAATAATGATTTCTTTGAAACTGGCAATGATCTCCCTAACTTTCATGATGATATTTTCAATAGACCAGGAAGGCTCTGATTCCCCCTTTAAGCACTTTATGATATTGAGTGAATCTCCCTCAAGCCATATTTTATCATAATTTAGATTTTTGGCTATGATTAAGGTATTCAAGGCTGCAAAGGCTTCAGCAAAATGGCTAGTTTGATTCCCCAGAGGACCAGCCACCGCCTTAAGACAACTTCCAGTAAAATTCCTAACAATGCCCCCATATCCAGCTTTACCCGGATTCCCTTTAGAGGCCCCATCAAAATTAGCCTTAATCCATCCCTGCGGGGGAAAACACCAGACTAGACCTTCTCTTCTAGTCTCCTTGCTAGTAGTAGTGGTAGAAAGGTTCCACCTGTCTTTAAAATCATCTCTAGTAGCAGGTCCCTGATTAGTGCAGTAGAGGCTTTCAAAGATACTCCTAAAGATTTTATCTGCAACCATTTCAGGAAAAGCCCTTTTATCCCTAAAAATCCTGTTGTTGCGCTCTTTCCAAATATTCCAAATAACAATCGGTAGAGTAAGTTTCCAGGTCTCCACAATTTTAGGATTAGAATTAGGGCAATGCCATTGAAGCCAAGTGTCACCAAGAGAGTTCGGGAAGACCCAACTCAGGTTCCACCTGGAAAGGATGATTTTCCAGATAGCCTGGCTAAAAGTACATTGATTGAGAATATGGCAAGTTGTCTCTTCTTCCCACTGTTATACATGGCATGCCTACATATATAGATATGGGACACGTTATATTGATATTTAACCTTATTTGACCTTCCTCATTACTAAGGATATCTATTTAGGAAATTGTGTTGATTTTCATAGGTAAATATTTAAGTAGAAAGATGTTATTAATGAGATATGGTATAATAATTTAGTATATATCATTTTGACTCATGTTTTACAAGTTGATTAATGGCCCCTTGCTTATAACATATGATGGAAAAGGTTATCTATTACTTCATCTATGGACTTTCCAAGTTATTTTCTTCATTTACTCTCATGAGAACATGTTGCCTATAAGTTATTTGTAATAAGCTTGAGTGGTTATCAATTTACATGGTTTTATTCATTGCCTCCCCTTAATGATTTGTCTATTTCTTTCTTGAAACATTCATTATAACATACAATCATTTATGTATTTGTCAAAGAGTTTTGAGTGGGATTTCATGTCATATGAGGCAACAAAATTGAATATGTGTGTGTGTGTGTGTGTGTGTGTGTGTGCGTGTGTATATTTTGGTAATATTTAAATCATATTAATGGTTTGAGACTTTTACATTGTTAAAATTTATGTTTGTGATATAGTTATTTTGGAAAGAGAATTATGGGGATTTTTCAAGAGTTAATTATAATGGAATAGTATTGTAAGGATGTTTAGAAATTATAAAGGTGAATTGATTGTATTTTTTCCTTATGGTGAGGGGGATTTTTTGATGATATAGATTTTTTTAAATTAATTATGTTTATAATTAAAGTTAAAGATTAAAATAAGATCCTATTATGTGTAATTTTCTTTTAGGTTTTCATTTCATTTTAATTAGGTTGTCTCTAATAAAATAAGAAGTCTATAATTGACATTTTCTTGCATGAATTTGACTCATGAAACCACATAATTGTGATTCTATTATCACTCATCACTAGAGATTGATTCCCACCCTTAGATCCATAATTTGTCAGCCTACAATATAACCTTGAGTGTGGATATGACCTAGCCCATTTTTGCAATTATTGAATTTGAATAAATCAAATTCAAATTAAATCTCATCAACTTCCTTCTAGTAGTCATTATGAGTCAACCTAACACACATGTGTTGATTTGTGAGCTTTATTCTTGTATTTGAAGACATTCATTCATTTAAAATTAGTCTTCATATCATGGAAAGCCTAGGAATCATTGATGAATATCATCTTAAAACATTTATAAGAGTATCTTGGTAGCATTAGCAAATAATTACATCATTGTAAGTCCATTTGACATTTCTTTTCTATCCTCAAATCTAGTTCATTAGTTGTTGAATAGATATAGGTAGGGGCATGATTGAGAAGAACATGATCTTGTTGACTCAGTAGACTCACAAAAGCATTTATAAACACCACTAGTTAGTTCAAAATTTCATAGACCAATAGAGAAAAGTAGGGAAGTTCAAACATTGCTACAACTTAATTTTCATGTGTACATATTAAGATGCGTGCACCAATTTAATTCTACAGATGTATAGGCATAAATTTGAACAAGAAAAAAAATGTAATTAATTTATATATTTTAATAAATTCATATGAATAAGACCTAGAAATCCAAAATCCCAACAAATTAATTTCTAAGTAATGCCCTTCCCTTGATCAAATTCTCTTTAACCCAGTTTGACTCTGGTTGACCTCTTCAGTTTTTTATGTGACTGGATGATACTCTCTAGTGTAATGACTTTTATCATGACTCTATAATATTGAAGCAGTCGCCGGCTAGGAGGGATCTCAAAGAGATCAGCCCAAACCGGTCAACAAGAGTAAACACAATGGAAACACAAAGCCATGATGGAGGAAATGCAGAACATATTGAATTATAACAAGAAAATTGATTACAACCAACCAGTAATAACCGGGTTACAAAAGCTGGCTCACAGGCCTGCTAAAACATACTTGAAGTACAAAATAGGTCACAACCGAGACCTCAAATCTTAAAATCTATCTTCTATGCTCATTATAACTTCTTTGTTGTTGTTCTAATGCTCTATTACATTGCTTTATATGATCCAAGGGGATCCAGTCGGCCCAAAAAGGGATCAAAACTTGAAGAACAAGACCTAATGTGTAAAACCAACAAGGTCAACCTCTGCCAAGAGATTCCTCTGAAAAATCAAAAGGATGAAGTGTAGATCATGGGAAAAGGTCAGCCACATGCCAAGAAACATTAGAATCAACACTCAGGGCTCCGCAAGCTATAGAAGGGATCTGATAGATCACAAATGCAAATAGATCTAGGCAACTGGTAACAGGAAACTGTCAATCGGCAACAGGAAAGTGTCACGGAAACCGGTAGCGATAACTTGCCAGAAAACAATCCAAATGCTCCACGGTTTGGGAATAAGGAATATGATCAAGTCTTCAAGCAAAATCTAACTCCACATGATCCAGTGAGCCAAATCCAAGACAAACAGAAAGAAATGTTGAAACTGCAAACAAAAAGAAAAAACAGGAAACTATTTTTGGTTGATGCAAGATTGCTATGAACCGGGGATGCTCCTACATTAGACATTCGGGGTTAATGAAAAAGTGATTCTCTCACTTTACCGGGGTTAGAGGAAAACCAAGGCGATCTATGTCTACCTGAGAAATCCAAAATGAATCTTCAACTGGTCTATCCTTGCACTTCACAAGATACTCTTTATATTGACTGCTTCGAGTACTACACCCAATCCTATTGTCGAAAATTTCTTCAATTTGATCCGGTTCCTTCTGGGGAAACTGTTTCTCCAAGTCTGCAATACTGTCCTCACTAAATTTTGGTTCATGATACTCATAAAGATTTGCAATGTTAAACACATGTGAGATACTTAGACTATCTGATAACTCCACTTCATATGCATTCCCAGAAACTGAACTTCCTCAAAATCCTGCAAGGTCCAAACTTTCTCATCTGCAATTTGTTATAAGTTCCAACCAAGAATCTATCTTTTCTCAAATACATCATCACTTCATTACCAACTTAAAACTCCTTATGTCTCCTCTTCTCATCTGCCTTCTCCTTATACTTTCTATTCATGTCCTCCAAATGTTGCTTAGCTTGAATATGTAAGTCTTTCATTTGATCTACAAATTCTTCTTCTTTTGAACTTCTCCAATCTTCATTGCTCATATCCCTTAATTATGATATACCTCTAGGATGCACTCCGATAACAATCTCAAAAGATGTTCTTCCGGTACTCCTATTTACTGAATTGTTATAGGCAAAATCTTCTCGTGCAAGGATCAAATCCCAACTTCTGATTTTATCTCCAACTAAACATCTCAACAAATTTCCCAAGCTCCGGTTAACTGGTCCTATCTGTCCATTAGTCTGT
Source organism: Cryptomeria japonica (assembly GCF_030272615.1). NCBI lineage: Eukaryota > Viridiplantae > Streptophyta > Pinopsida > Cupressales > Cupressaceae > Cryptomeria > Cryptomeria japonica. Next base: position 162,792,037 of record NC_081415.1, on the reverse strand, counting down.
GGATGAAAAGTAGAACTGCACTTCAAATCTATTTTCATCTTCTTCCAGAGTGTTCTCTAAAAATAGCCAACAAACTTAGTGTCTCTGTTTGAAATTATGATCTTAGGTAATCCATGCAGTCTCACTACTTCCTTGAAAAATAGGTCTGCTATATGTAATGCATCTGATGTCTTCTTACAAGGTATGAAATGAGCCATCTTCGAGAATCTATCTACTACAACAAATATAGAATCATTCCCTCTTGGTGTTTTAGGCAATCTAAGTATGAAATCCATGCTTATATCCTCCCAAGGTCTTACTGATGTTGTCAAAGGTTTATACAATCCCACATTCTGACTACTACCCTTTGCAACTTGACAAACTCTACAACTTTGCACATATTTCCTAACATCCTTATGAATTTGGGGCCAAAAGTATTGCTCACTCACCAAAGCTATTGTTTTGTCAATACCAAAATGTATGGCTAATCCTCCACTGTGTTTCTTCTTTATCAGATTCCCCGTCATAGAAATCTTAGGTATGCACAACTGAAATCCTCTGAATAACATTCCATCTTGAATGAAGTAATCCAACCACTTGCTTCTATCTACCATATCCAGTTCTCTACATGCTCTCCAAGGTTCTAGAAAATTCGGGTGATCATCATACAAAGTGTTCAATTCCTCAAATCCTAATAATGTCACTCTCATCTCTGTCAACAAATTACTTCTCCTACTCCACCAACAAAATTTATTATAACATGAAAATTGATTACAACCAACTAGTAATAACCAGGTTACAAAAACCGGCTCACAGGCCTGCTAAAACATACTCGAAGTACAAAATAGGTCACAACCGGGACCTCAAATCTTAAGATCTATCTTCTATGCTTTGTCTAACTTATTTTTTGTTTCTCTAATGCTCTATTACAATGATTTATATGACCCAAGGGGATTCGATCGGCCCAAAAAGGGATTAAACCCCAAAGAACAAGACCTAACGCGTAAAACCAACAAGGTCGACCTCCGCCAAGAGATTCCTCCAAAAAATCCAAAGGATGAAGTGTAGATCATGGGAAAAGGTTGGCCACATGCCAAGAAACATCATAATCAATTCTCAGGGCTCCGCAAGCTATGGAAGGGATCCGGTAGATCACAAATGCAAATAGGTCCAGGAAATTGGTAATAGGAAACTGTCATGGAAACCGGTAGCGATAACTTGATGGAAAATGATCCAAATGCTCCATGGTTTGGGAATAACGAAGATGATCAATTCTTCAAGAAAAATCCAACTCCGCAGGATCCGATGAGCCAAATCTAGGACACAGAGAAAGAAATGTTGAAATTGCAAACAGAAAGCAAAAACATAAAGGAAAATATTTTTGGTTGATGCAAGATTGCTATGAACCCGGGATGCTCCTGCATCAGATATGATGTTGCTTATACAATTTATCTCTATGGACGTTTAGATGTTAGATTATATGCTTATGTACTAAACTTGAACTAGCATATCTACTTTATGTATGAGTTATATCTTGTGTTTGTTTTCTTGTATTACGAGTCTACATGGGGTGCGAGGGGATGATCTTCTGTCACCCACTTCGGAGGGACACGGAATGTCACGACTCTCCCCCACCAGTGTGCATGTATATGTTGCAGAAATGTATGTGTGTTTTCTTAGTGATGTAGCTGCAGGTACTGAGCATCGACTCCACTTGAACCTTCAGGTTTGAGCATGCTCTATGACTCAGTGGTAAAGTGAAAAAATTGGAGTTATCAGTCAAACCCTTGGCATGGTCATCATTCCTACGAGAACAAGATCCCTATCAGGTACCCTTGTTCATTGGTTGCCCAGTCATGTCAATGTTAGTCATGTTGACCTTTCACGTTTGTTAGTCTCAGTCCCTTACCCTTGTGTTTAGTTTAATGTTTTATTAGCGATAAAATATTAATACAAATATATAAAGGTAATTGAGTATTAATGATTAATTAATTAATAAAATTGAAAAAAATGTGCAATATTATATTAAGCCAATTACATTAGCTAAGTGATTTAACCTACTCTGTCTTTTGAAAATAATTAATTAAAAGGGAATTACATATTTATTATTGGGATTTTATTTTGCTCATGAAAAATTAATTTTAAAGGTAGTTAATATTTAATTATTTCAAAATTCAAATTTGCATGTGTGGGGAGTTGCAAAAAATTAAATTAATAAATGGAATTAATTAGAGGAATTTTGCATGCTTTTGTATGAAGAGATACTTTTGGGGGAAAAACAAATCTTCTATTTTTTGGGAAAAATGAAGGGGAGGAAAGTTTTTTATTTTCCCGTGAAGAATTTGCTAGGCGTATGATTTTTGGATATGGGGTTTTTGTAGAGGAATTTGGAGAAATCTGGTTTTGAATATGAATTTGGGAAATTGATAATAGAAAACAAAAGGAAGGGAATTGGAAGATTTTGGTTGTATTTTCTAGATTGGAGCTTTCTGGATTGGTGCCTTGCGATTATTGCTTTTGCCTCTATTTTTTCCAGATAGCGTAAAGAGGTGGGGTTCTTGATTCTTTTCTTCTACACATGTAAAATTTCTGATCAAAGATCAGTCACTTGGTTATATTGAAATAAGAAAATGGATATAAATTGTCTTTTTATGGGAGATTTGGGGTTTAAAGATTTCTGAATTTTAATATCGGGCCTAAAATTATTATCAGGAAAAGATTTCATTTGAGGCTTCGTTTTGTAAATTTTAAATTTGTTTTAAAAAAAATTGGGGTTAAATCAATTTGATTTGTGAATCTGAGTTTATTCTTTATTCTTACCTGAGAATGGTTTCTGTGAAAAACAGTATGTTCAGTGTTAATATATATATATATATATATATATATATATATATATATATATATATATATATATATATATATATATATATATATATATATATATAAACATATTTATGTAAATATAAATTCATGTATTATTCTCGTTTTGCAAATTTAATTGTGTCAGCTTGGTGTGGGGCTCTGTGGGAGTTCATCCATGTTGTGGGTAGCTCGACCCATAGTAGTGGGAAAACCAACGACTATGGGGAGCCAATTCCACAGCCATGGGGAGAGCCCACCCATGATGGTGGGAAGATCTACCCACAATAGTGGGGAACCTTTCCACAGTCGTGGGTAAACCCCCCACGGCTTCCCCTCTTTGTTTTCTCTGTAACATCGGCTCGGGGTTTCAATCTGTGGTCTATGGTTTTTTTTTTTTTTTTTTTTTTTTTGGTGTGTGTGTTACATAATCTTGAATGTTTGAATAATGAAATGTTAGTTTTATGTAATAAATTAATAGGAATAAAATGAGTTATAATGATTTAAATCTAGGTTATTAGAAATTAATGTTTTTTAATTAATGGTTGTATAGAAGTTGTTTTGGACTTTTTGGTGTTATATTAAGATTGGATTCTCCTATGTTTGGCATTTTGAGACCCTGTAATTGCTTTGATTCTTGTCTATTATTGTAGGATACTTGGTTATGTTACTAAATGTATTTAGGTTCCAAAGGCTAGGATAATGTTAGAGTTACTAATTTTGTATGGTTGCTCTTCGTCTTTTTATGCATTGTGATTGGCGTCATGCATGACTTCTATGCTATTAAATCATTCCTTGTTGCATAGAACCTCCTTGTTTGTAATCATGTTCTAGCCAGTCAGCCAACCTTGCTATGGTAGAGGGGTCTAGACTCTTGGTGTTTTTGGGTGTCATAGACCTTGTGTTGAATTTTGGATTCCTAGGTGCAAGTCAAGGGGGGTGGCATTCATTGGGAGTCGGGACCTAAAGTGGTCACTTGGGTAACTCAATGAGAGTTTTGTAAACAAGTGAAAATTTAAAATAATGAAATGGGAAGGGTAGCTAGTTCACATTAATAAAGATTAAATTGTTGCCTCTCTTATGCTCGGGTGCTTGTTTAGGACTGAGGTAAGTAGAGAAAGCCTGGAATAGCATCCACCAATCTTGTCCCTTCGAAAGGTTAGTGTTGTCCACTAGTGTTTGTATGGGGGTTGGGGGTCGGGAGAGGTCACCAAGGTAACCCAAGAAGGGGGTCGAGACCTAGTGAAGACTCACCAGGGTAACGCATGACAACCTAGTGATGACACTCTTCCCTATCGCATACCTAGTGGTCTTTATTGGATTTTTCCTTTTGTGGATTGCTTGGGCCTCTAGAACTTGGTTGATTTACTGGATTATATTCTTGAGAGTCTCTTGTGATTGTAGTCTAGTGAGCCTTGTGAGAGTCGTTTGTGTCATTTTGTTCTTCCTTTCGTCTCTTGGGTTTGGCTGATACCTCCTAGCACGGGGGGTGGACCTAATGGTACCACATGGTTGGGTGGAGTGCTTTCCACACCCATTGGGTTTTGGTTCATCCTGCATCCTATTCGTGATGGCTCGTGGGAAGATTGAAGACTTTCATTATGTACCAAATTCATGTATTCACTTCATTGTTTATTCTCATGGAGATTTTATCCTTATGGATACCCTAGGATGTAACCATTGATCATATTTATATTCTCGTGGCAATGTATTATGTATCATGATCCTTTGTAAAGGACAATGTTATCATAGTTTAGAAGTTTCATTTGTTCTTGTATGTATGGTTAATGTTATTTTGAGTAACATTGTTGTGGGGCCTTGAGGACTAATGCTACATATTGTTTGTACAACTTATATTTATCTTGTAGTATCATGTTACTCCATTCTTATGTATGACATATTTTATTTTTAAAAAAATTATTCACATTTCCATTGATTTATTTGTTTAAGTCCTCTAGGCCTCATAGTGGGGCATTACATCTAACATCTTCTACATTGATTCCCACTTTCAGAATCCAATTAAGAATCACGTATAAATGCATTAATTTTTTGCCTTTAATTTAATATTTTTAATTTTAGATCTCAATAATTTGTCTAGGTTGCTTATTATTATCCTAAATTATTTTGTAAGTCATTTTCTTTCCCTTACATTTAGGTGAGCCTAATATTCCTACACCCGTAAGGTTTTTTTCCTTGAATTTTATTCCTTTCATATTAAGATTTTAAATTTGGTAATTTTTTATTGTTAAATAGGTTTTTATACTCCAATTGGGGTTTGGATCTACATTATTTGTCTTTATTGGGGTTTGGGCTTGTGTAACTTGATATCTCTTCTAACCCTACCCACCTACTCTTCTTTATGCATAATGAATATATATTTTATCATGCATTTTCATAGTCCCTTTTTCTTAGTCTCTATATATGCATATGTTATTGATTTTGATAAATTTATATATTTTGTTAACTATCATTCTTCTATCCTTGATACTCATATGTCCTCTTATCCTAAATGGACAATATTTCATAATGATATATGATTCATCCTCCTTTATAGATCTAATTTTTATTTTCCCTTTACTCTTATAAGCCTTTGTTACCTCACTTGTCAATGAACATAATATTATCTCTATTTTTGCTATGAGTAGTGATAGTAATGTGAATGAATATAGTGATGTTCTACCTTTGATAACCTTTCACCCTCATTTTAGTTCAATTCATGTTTATTATACTTCATCCCTTACCTACTATGACATGTATATAGATCTTCCATCATGTGATGATGATAGCTAATGAGTATATAATCCATGCATCTCATGCTGATTTTTTTAATGCACTTGCATATTTTACTATATTCGTTTCTCTTGCTTTATCTTTTCTCAATGATCCTAGTGATGTAAATATACATGTTTTATCTCCATATAGATTTATTAATACTTCAATTTTTGTTTCCCTTGGTCTATTGATTTTATGTTTAGTGATCTATGCTGAGGTAGCCAAGATCACAAAATCATGTCCAAATAATCACTTATAGAGCATACACCATAAATGAGTTGAATACCAATCAACACATTAATTAACATAAAACTTGACTAAGTACATAATGAAATACCTATATATATACACAAATGGTTGTGAGATAAGAAGGTGAGAACTAACTATAACAAGCCCTCTAAGTAATGAACACATGTGAGAACATGTGACAAGTGTTGGGAAATAGTGCAAGGTATGTGCATGCAACACTAAGCCATGTATGAGACCATATGGAAGGTGATGAAAAAAGTCTCTGACTTCCCCATAAGGTGAGGAGATAATATCTCCAACCTCTAATGAGGTGATATGAAAAAGTCTCTAAGTGGTGAGAAAAAGAAGTGTCTAACCTCAAAAGTGAGCTTAATCTTTAATGTTAAGGTTAAGTTAGTCCAAGCCACTAAGTGTGACTTAAGCCTAGGTGAGGGTTAGGAAACCCTTTACTCTAACACCCCCCCAAGTTATACTTAAGAAGTAATAATGTTCAAAGCTAAATATGGGGTCTGAGGACAAACCCTGATAAGGTACACGTACAAATATCTTGAATAAAGTGGAGAAAAGGGATAAAACCCAGTAAGAACAAAACTCCTCTCTAAAAGAGATGATGCAAATGCGATGGAATATACAAGTGAAAGAAGATAAGTTATAGAATGAAGGACTCATGATGACCCCCAATGACTACTTCTATCACCAGTATAATAATATTTCCCATAGGACAGAAAGAAGTGAAGGTCTTGTGACCTCCCAAAAAATGTGAAGTAATGAACTCCATACAAGGAAATGTTATCGCCCAAAACTAAATGAGAATAAAAACCATGCAACCTCCCCTCAAGATGATCCCAGTAGTGTTGGTAGATGCTCAACATAGGATGTTGAAGGTGATCCATGAACATTGAACAATATTTCTCCCCTTAGGAAGAAACAATACCACAAATGTGTGCAAGATGACATTCTATTTTGGATGGAAAGATGCAAGGAGTACTATGAATGTCTCAAAATTTAGTACATGATCTAAAGCTCAATGCCCATTATGGATTCTCAAAGATCTCTAAGACAATGCTATGAGGTGACAATGGATCATCAATATCTGCAGAATTTTTCATGATAGAAGTTGATGTAGGTGAGGAAAGAGCATGGTCCAATGATGTAACTTCATCAAAGATAACATCAAATAGAAGATGAATATCCTCAATAATGTCATCCAAATCAACAAGGTGGGATTCTACAAAAAGACATGAAATATCAAGTAGACGTGCATCCCAATGAGGTGGATTTGCAAAAATAATAGTAATATCTTGATGCAAAGAATCTCTAGGACTTTTGGATGGGTCAACATATGATTTATATCAACATAAAAATATGTGATATGGGAGATAAGTCCTCAATGCAAGTCATGTGACTATATTAGTCATCCGCCAATGATCTTGTCTCACAAGATTTATTAATGAGGCCATATGATGGTTCTACAAGTGTTGGAACTAGAGGCTTAGATAATGAAATACCACAAGCAAGAAGAATTTGCTCCATCTCGATACTTTTAAAAATGCAATCATCTTTTGTATGCCTTTTCTTCCCATAATATCCATATTTGTGTTTCCATTTATTAAGAGGATTATGATAAATACTCAAGTGGAAGGGATTGAATGTAAGAGACATGATCAAATAAACGGTCAACAAACTCAAAAAATATAAACACCCAAATTGTCATGTGATTAGAGAGACCCCCAAATTTGACACTTTATAAATTAGTGCATTTTATGATGCAAATAGGCTCAATACATGAGAAATTGGAAAATATGAAATTTTACAAAAAAATGACATTCAATTTTGAATTACCGATAAAAATTATTAAAAATTTAATTTCTCGCAAATGTGACCTATTTTAAAATAGAACCGCATTAAAATGTTAAAAAAACATTAAATTGGAAGCACACCTAAGTGTAAAACCACTTGTTGGAATCGACATGAAAATATTTTTTTTAAAAGAACCTCTCTATTTTGAACACATGTCAAAATGAAAACTCCCTCATTACAAACACCAAGTATTGCCCCAAAAAAAATGAGAGAAATGAAAAAAAAATCCCCTTCTGCAAACACTGACAATATTAACTAGTGCAATTACAATAAATGTCTCAGAAATGGCTATCAACAAGTATTAATATCTATGTCAAAGTGAGAGGTAAGGGTAAGGTGACTAAGAAAGTCTTTGGGTGAACATTTGTAGATGTGGCCACGTGGAGTGTGCTGCTACCAAATCATCTCACCCTTAGCTAAAAGTAGATGCCTCTTCATAGCACTGACTGCAAATTTCACCAAATGTGTTGCTGACAAAGCAAAAGGAACTCCTCAAATCATGCCAAGTGAGGATGAGTTAACACCTATGGCAGGCCAAATGGTGTGTTGAAGATGAGGTGCCAGGTCATATTATGAAGGCCACGTAGGATGTTGCTGGCAGAGGCAATTGGGAAGAGTTTTTTATCTTCTCATGATATAGTTAATCTTTGTTTCGTGATAACTTATTTTATTATACAATTATTTTAATAGAATTATGGCTAGCTATTTATTGCTAATACAAATGTAAATTTACATGTTAAGTTTTTGGTGTCTTTATATTCTTATTATTATTATGTGATTATTATAATTTTTTATTAAATTTGTTGCTACATTGGTTGATGGATTGAAAAAAATGGTCTAACAAATCATATTTATGTATTATTTTTCATTATTTGTTATGTGGTTTACTTCATTATTTATCCTAGACCTATTTACTTATGATTATCAGCCTTACCCTTCTAATGATTCATCCATGATGGATCCCATAAATTTTTCTATGTCTTAACATACCATTTTTAATGGAGATCCTCATTTGAATATTGTTATATTCTTTTATGATTTATATACATTCTTCTATAGATTCTATTTACCAAACACATAAGTAAACATCTATATGATTTTTTATCTCTTCTTGTTATATCTCATACATTCATATATGCATTGTTTTCCTCACTTGTCTTTTTATGTTCAATAATTACAACTTATACTTTTACAAATATCCTTCTTACCTTTTATATTTATTATTTTAGATGGAAGATTATGTTGAACATCCAACCAAACTATGATTCAATGCTTCTATACTTCTTATATCAAATTATTATGAAATTTAGATGTTTACATTGTTAGGTCCCGGAGACAACTAAGAGAGAGGGGGGGGGGGTGGGGGTGAATCAGCTGTCAGATAAATTCAAACCAAAAACAACTTAACCAACCTTAATGTTAATACTGATAAATCAGACTTTTATGTCGGTAGACAGTTTTATCAGTTAATTACAATATTGGTAAAGATTAATGCATGAAATAGAAAGACAATAACATCCACAATATATAACACCAATATTTGTACGTGGAAACCCTGTAAGGGGAAAAACCACAGTGGGAAACCTTACCCACAATCAGATATACTACTGCAGATAGTATGTGTATACAAATGGGGTCTACACATGCAAAAAGGCCAAGCGCCTAGAGCTCACTGCTCAAACACAAATAGGAGTCACACTGACTCCAATTGGATGGTTTGAATCCAATAAGAATGTACTACTCAAAATAGCATCTTTCTATGCTAAATTCAGTACTAGTGTAGTTCTGATTGTCTTCACAAAAAACTTTGCTTTACCTTCAAATAATGTCTGTGTGTATAGCTCTGCTTATTATCGCATATGCCTTTTGCAATTCCTTATCCTTATCGCATGTCGATCTTACAAATAAGATCTTACATATATACCATAACATAAGACCAATTTTAGTAGGCCAGCTACTAAAGATATTACAATAAAACATTTTACAAGTAAACCAATAATCGATGCAATAACCGATTCAACATGTTAGCTTGATGCATTTACAATAACAACAAAAATCATCTCCAAAGCATGTTGTGTTGATCTAGAATAGATAAGCCTGTTGGTGCTTATCCTGGATCTATTTGTCGGTAACAACAAATATGCAATTACGAATATACCAATGAACAAATCTCCAAGACAAGGTGTCCAAATGATGTCTTCGACATAACTAGGTGTTTTCCATATCATTCCAAGTGTCAGTGAACATTATATCCTGCCAGTGTACCAGATACCGGTGACTGTGCATAAGTCACTTGCTTGCCGGTGAACATTGCCGATTCTTCAAAGTGCCAGAGTTGATAAGTGATAGTAGGTGTTGACATCAATAACAAAACCATACCAAAATACCAAAAATCTCCCCCTTTGGCATTGATGGAAACACAAGATGGAAAAACCATCAAAGTGCCACAACAAAAATGCCAAATACCAAAAACCAACAATCTCCCAAAATAGATCATAACCAGAAATCAAAAACTTGGATACATAGAGTAATCTATCATCTCAAAGTATTAATCTTTCCCCCAAATGAATAATCTATCCCCAAAAGATAATGTGTTTTTCCATAGATATCTCTCCCCCTTTGACATCAAATGCCAAAGCCAATACAAAACCAGATTCAAATACAAAATACCAACCAATTCAGTATACCAACTACTCCCCTTGAGAAGTAGCTTCCTCATCAAAGTCGGAGTAAAATATTTCTTTGTTAATTCTGTCGGTTGATGACAAACATCAACTGTCTAAGTCTCTACCGATGGGGTATGACTCCAAGCTGATCTCTGAGATATTCAAAGGTCTCCTTAGGTAGAGGTTTAGTGAAAATATATGCAATCTTCTCTTTAGTATTCACATAAACCAGTTTTACTTCTTTTGCTTCAGCATTCTCTTTCACAAAATTTAGTTTGATAGAAACATGCTTGGTTTTAGAATGTAATACTGGATTCTTAGATATATCAATTGTTGCAGTGTTATCACAATAGATAGTTATAGGTTCCTTGCATTTTACCTTTATGTCCTTCAACATTTGCTTAAGCCATAATACCTGTGTACAATTAGTTGTTGCTGCAACATATTTTGATTCTGCTGTTGATAAAGATGTACAACTTTGTTTCTTACTCAACCAAGAAATTAATCTACTACCAAGAAAAAATGCACCATTGGTGGTGCTTTTTCTATCATCTACATCTCCTACCCAATTTGGATCTGTGTATGTGATAACTCCATGATGAATAGTGAGTACCAAAATGGTACTGAGAGGGGCGAGGTGAATCTATACAGGCACAACAATTTTTCCTGAACCGGTTTGATTGCAATTTGTAAACTACTGGCAATCCCTAACACCAATCCGAGCCAGATTATTACCGGTTAAACACAGTGCAACTATGAAAGACATGAATCGGTCAATCTTCTTAGCTTTCCATACAACCTACTCCCTCATTTCCACTTTGTCCTTATGCATAAACAGATAATCTATCATCAGTGATACACTGATTTACCACTAAACAAGAAATAACAAAACATCACATGGAAGAGGCATCACACATGACACACAATTTTTTTCATGTGGAAACCCAACTGGGAAAAACCACGATGGGGATGAATACCCACAAGTTGTTTTTGAACTCTTTAGAAGTCCGCTCTATTAGGAGCCAGGTCTGATTAAAGACTGTTACAATAGGTTCTATTACGAACCGGTCCTGTTAGGGATCACCCAATTAAGGGATGGATAGAATACCTGGTTAAGGGTTAAACCTTGTTAGAGGATTTTATGAACTCAATGGCTTTGAGTCACCTTGTTAAAGGATTTACAGTAAGCTGATTAAAGCTACCCTATTAAGGGATTTTCTAATTGTTGAAGTGGTTAGAGATCAACAGGTACTACAATGATCTGGTAGTAGCACTCAATGCCAATGCAGATCCACTTTGGTTCCTTCCTTCTGCACACACACTATGTAGGTATCACTCCTCCTGTCTGGAGTGGCAAGAATCACGTATCTCTACTCTTAGATACACACACAACATTTGCCAACAACCTCAGCATGAAAAACCACATCAACCTTATAGGAAACAGATAGCTCGGTACCATAAACCCTAAACCCTGAACACTTAGGTTGAGAAATTTAGTCGGTTCAATCCTGACCATTGAATTCAATACAACGGTCTTGAACAGATCTCAAAACATTCTCCATCGTTCATTCTTCACCGCTTCTTGGAGGCAATAACCCATCACGTGTTCTCCACCGCTTGCAGAGACTTCACACATTCCCGAGGTAGATAGGATAAATCTCCTTCATGCAAGATCCTTCACGCACACAAGGCTGATGTGGCAACATGATCTGACCTCCATTACAATGCTCACTTCAATCGAAAACCCTGAGACTAAGACTACCAACTGGTAGTCATGCCATATGAACCCTTGATACAAAACATTCCATATACCGGTTCTCGCTCCGACATACCGGGTCCGGTTCACAACATCATACGGGTTCTCTTATTCTCTTTTTGACATACTGGTTCACTTGGACAAGCATACCGCTTCACTTTTTCACATATGTCGGTTCACAACATCATACCGGTTCTCTTTGTCAGTTGCTTAACTTCAATATACCAGTTCACTCATCATATTCACATCAATGACAACATACAGTATTAACATGTCATCATACTTTGTACACATGACAACAATCTCCCCCTTTGGCATTGATGGAAATATACAAAGATGTCTACATCACATCTTCTCCCCCTTTGACAACAATGCCAAAGTCGAGGCACAAGTTTCCCTGTTCCACTATGTTGCTCCCCCTGAGGAGTAACATCCTTCAACACATCAATCCTGAAAGGATATAGCAAAGTAAGATCTGACTAATGTGGAGCACAAAAAATTAGTTTACCTCTTGAAGGGGCAACACCCCTAATTCACCTCTCAAATAGGTAAATGTAGCCTTCAGTAGAGGCTTGGTGAATATGTCTGCCAACTGCTCCTTACTGGAAACATGTTCCAATACCACCTTTATGTTCTGAACCTTTTCCCTCAAGAAATGATACTTGAGTTCAAAGTGTTTGGTTCTAGCATGTAAAACCGGATTCTTGGAAATGTTAATTGCACTCATATTATCACATAATATACTTATCGGTTTAGATACAAGAACTTTGAAGCCATTAAATACATGCTTCATCCAAATAGTCTAGGTGCAATTCATAAAAGCTACAACATACTCCGCTTCTACTGTGGCCTGAGAGATACAACTTTTCTTTTTACTCATCCATGAGACCAGTCTACCACCAAGAAAGAATGCACCACTAGTTGTGCTCTTCTGGTCATCAACATTACCAGCCCAATCAACATCTGTGAACACTTTCAGGTTGAAATCATTATTGTATGGATACCATAATCCATAGTCAATAGTTCCCTTCAGATATCTAAGAATCCACTTGACTACTACCAGGTGAGATTCTCTTGGGCTTTTCTGAAACCAAGTGGTAATCCCTACTGCATGTGCAATGTTCGGTCTGCTATGAACTACATTATGCAACTTACCAATCATTGATCGGTAATCCTTCTCATTTACCAATGTTGAGTCATCCTCTTTTGATAGTTTACAACCGATCACCATTGGTGTACCAACCAGTTTTTTATCTTCCATGTCAAAGGTCTTCAACACCTCTTTGACATAATTGGACTGAGTAATAAAGATTCCATCTTTCATTTGTTGAATCTGCAGTCCATTGAAGAACTTAATCTCCCCTATGAGTGACATCTCAAACTCCTTTTTCATCTCATTTGCAAAGTCATGACTCATCCTGTCATCTCCACCAAAGATTATGTCATCAACAAATACTTCACAGATTAGAATCTGATCTCCTTCTGATTTCAAGTAGATATTATTATCTTCACTTGTTCTTTCAAATCCAATCTTCACAAGATGGGAGTGCAAGCATTCATACCATGCTCTTGGTGCTTGCTTTAGTCCATATAAGGCTTTGTGTAGCCTACACACTATGCCACTATCTTCTGATAGGGAAAACCCATTTGGTTGCTCCATATACACCTCCTCTTCAAGTATTCCATTTAAAAATGCATATTTTACATCCATTCGGTATACCCTGAATCCTTTAAAAGTTGCATATGCAAGAAGCATATGAACTCCTTCCAATCTTGCTACTGGAGCAAAGGTTTCTCCATAGTATTCTCCTTCTTCTTGGGCGTATCCTTTACATACTAGTCTGGCTTTGTTCCTTACCACTGTGCCATCCGCATTTAGCTTATTTCTGAAAACCCATTTGGTTCCAATGACATTTTTATACTCCGGTCTGGGTACCAAAGACCATGTACCATTCTTTTCTATCTGATCAAGTTCCTCCTCCATAGCCTTGATCCAGTCTTCATCTTTATGTGTTCCTTTGAATGATTTTGGCTCAAATTCAGAGATCATACATGAGTTTTCTCTGACCTTTCTTCTTGTAAGAATTCCTGCATCTTTGTCTCCTATGATCTACTTTGGATCATGATTGAGTTTGACATACCTAGGTATATTCTTAACAAATTCCTCTTGCTTTTCTTCTTCATCCTCATCTTCATCTGCATCAACATCTACCGGTGTAGGAGCACAATTACTGGTATTGGGTTGATTTGCAACCGGTTCCCAGAAGGTTACTACCAGTTAATCTCCTATAGGCTTACTATCGGTTTCCTCAGGTTTCTCAAATTTTTCATCAACCCTAACATCGATGCTTTCAATGATTCTCTGAGTCCTATTATTGAAACATTTGAGAGCTTTACTCTTGGTGGAATATCCTAAGAATATTCCCTCATCACATTTTGCATCGAACTTGCTCTGATGTTCACTTCTCTTGATATAACGTTTGCTACCAAATACTCTAAAGTAGCTTACCACTGGTGTCTTACCGGTCCAGTACTCATAAGGAGTCTTATCCTTTCCCTTTTTGATCAGTATCCAGTTCATTGTGTAGACTGCAGTGCTCACCGCTTCTCTCCAAAAGGTGTGAGCAACCTTTCCTTGGATCAACATAGTTCTAGCCACTTCAACCATAGTCCAATTGTTTCTCTCTGCTAAGCCATTCTGTTGTGGAGTCCGAGGGGTAGACAATTGCCTTTTGATGCCATTTTCTTCACAATATTTCTTGAATTCACCAAAAGTGAATTCCCCTCCTTGATCAATTCTAAGGCATTTGATTCTTCTACCACTTTCCTTTTCTACCAGTGCTCTAAAAGCTTTGAACTTTCCAAAGGCTTCAAACTTGTCCTTCAAGAATGTGACCCACATCATTCTTGAGCAATCATCTATAAGAATCATAAAATACCTATCTCCCTACACACTCCTAGTTTTCATACGACCACACAAATCAGTATGCACAAGATCAAGTAAGTTGTCAGCTTTGAAAGGTTTACCTTTGAAGGTTGAGGAAGACATTTTCCCTAGTTGACACTCTCTGCACAAAAGATTTTCCGGTTTGCTCGACATCAACAGTCCTTTAACTGCCTTGATCTTACTAGCCTTTACTATGTTATCAAAGTTTACATGGCAAAGTCTCCTATGTCATATCCAGCTATCATCAAACTTAGCCATAAGACATGTACTTATATTTGCATTCAGCTAAAATAAGTTACCTTTGGTCTACATACCGATGGCCATCAGTTCACCATTCTTTCCTTTGATTTTGCACACTTCATTTTTGAATTCCAAAGTGAGTCTACTGTCATTTAGCTGGGAAACACTCAATAGATTGTGTCTAAGACCTTCCACCCAATACACATTGTCAGCACTACTCTTTCCATTTAGAGAGATGGACCCTCTTCCTTTGACCATACATGGTGCATCATTACCAAAACGAACCACACCACCATCATACTCTTCCAGAGATATAAACTTGCTCCAGTCACCTGTCATATGGTGAGAACAACCACTGTCAATAATCCACTCATTGGAATTATCAAAGTGGGAGACAAGAGTCTTTTTGTCTGACACATCCTCCTTGACTACAAAAAACACAATATCTTTATTTTCTTCATCTTTTGATTCCTCATCTGTGACACCTTCATCAACTGCTACAAAATAGTTTCTTCGGTTTCCTCCTTTGAATTTCTTGAACCTTTTTGTTTTGTCCTTGTTGTCACCATTAGGACAGTTTATAGCAATGTGTCCTATCCGGTTACAAGAAAAGCATTTCAAAGGGAGCTTTCCTCTGTATTTGTCGGTTCCCTTATGAAGTCTCTTGGCAATAAGAGCTTCAAATTCCATCAAAATCTCCTCATCATCCATTTTTTTTTTTGTCTTGGTTCACCGCTGGTGCTTGCTTCTTTTCCTTTTCTGGATGGTGCAACAGATGCTCTAAAAGTTGATTCAGTCTTCTGAATACTGTCATCAAAACTATTTAGCTCATAGGTTGTCAACTTAGCAATGATGGAGTCTAGGGATACCTTAGTCTTGTCTATTGACCTCAACTCCTGAATAGCAGCAATCCTTATAGCGTAGACTGGTAAAAGGGATCTTGGGACTTTGCTAACAATAGTAGAATCATCAATTTTGCCTCCTGCACTCTTGATATCTCCAACAATAGTTTTGATTCTTATTCCATATTGTTGAATAGTCTCTCCTTCAACCATCTGCATGTCTTCAACTTCCCTCTAAGGCTTTCTTCCTTAGCTTGTTTTACATGCTCATCACCGCCATAGATATTCTCAAGAGTATCCCATACTTCCTTGGGATTTTCTTTATCCTGGACATCAATAAACTCAATGTCAGATAAGTTTTTGATTAGGGCTTCCATGACTTGCCCATTCTCCTGGATCTCTCTCTTTTGATCATCGGTGAGAGTACCAATAGGAATAACATAAGCATTCTCAACATAGCTCTAGTGTTGAGCACCCATGCTTCTGATGTATATCTTCATTCTATCCTTCCATATTTTGAAATTATCTATGTTGAACTTTGGACCTTCCCTCTTCATCATTACAATAGGATCTTTCCCTCAAGCAGTTAAGCTTACAACATAGAGGACATGGAGGACGCTCTGATACCAATTGATAACTCAATGATGAACAGTGAGTACCAAACCAGTACTGAGAGGGGGAGCGAATCAGTACAAGCACAATAATTTTTCCTGAACCAGTTTGATTGCAAACTATAAACTACTGGCAATCCCTAATACCGATCTGAGCCAGATTATTACCGGTTAAACATAGTGCAACTATGAAAGACATGAACCGGTCAATCTTCTTAGCTTTCCATACAACCTACTCCCTCATTTTCACTTTGTCCTTATGCATAAACAAATAATCTATCATCAGTGATACAATTATTTATCACTAAACAAGAAATAACAAAACATCACATGGAAGAGGCATCACACATGACACACAAATTTTTTCATGTGGAAACCCAACTGGGAAAAACCACGATGGGGATGAATACCCACAAGTTGTTTTTGAACTCTTTAGAAGTATGTTATGTTAGGAGCGAGGTCGGGTTAAAGACTGTTACAACAGGTTCTGTTAGGAACCGATCCTGTTAGGGATCACCCGGTTAAGGGATGGTTAGAATAACCGGTTAAAGGTTAAACCCTGTTAGAGGTTACCTTGTTAGAGGATTTTATGAACTCAATGGCTTTGAGTCACCATGTTAAAGGATTTACAGTAAGTTGATTAAAGCTACCCTGTTAAGGGATTTTCCAGCTGTTGAAGTGGTTAGAGATCAACAGGTATTACAATGATTTGGTAGTAGCACTCAATGCCAATGCAGATCCACTTTGGTTCCTTCCTTCTGCACACACACACTATGCAGGTATCACTCCTCCTGTCTAGTCTGGCAATAATCATGTATCTCTGCTCTGAGATACACACACAACATTTGCAAACAACCTCAACATGAAAAACCACATCGACCTTATAGGAAATAGATAGGTCGGTAGCATAAACCCTAAACCCTAAACACTTAGGTTGAGAAATTTAGTCGGTTCAATCTTGACCATTGAACACTTTGCATTTGAATACAATGGTCTTGAACAGTTCTCAAGATATTCTCCATCATTCGTTCTTCACCGCTTCTTGGAGGTGATAACCCATCACGCATTCTCCACCGTTTGCAAAGCATTCGCACATTCCCAAGGTAGATAGGATCAATCTCCTTCATGCAAGATCCTTCACATGCACAAGGCTAACGTGGCGACATGATCTGACCTCCATTACAATGCTCACTTCAACCGGAAACGCTGAGACTGAGACTACAAACCGGTAGTCATTCCATATGAACCCTTGATACAAAACATTCCATATACCGGTTATCGTTCCGACATACCGGGTTCGGTTCACAACATCATATTGATTCTCTTGTTCTCTTTTCGACATACTGGTTCACTTGGACAAGCATACCGCTTCACTTTTTCACATATGTCGGTTCACAACAAAATACCGGTTCTCTTTGTCAATTGCTTAACTTCAATATACTGGTTCACTCATTATATTGACATCAATGACAATATACAGTATTAACATGTCATTATACTCTGTACACATGCCATAAGTATGCACATAATTCAAAGTTTTCATCTCTAGGATACCATAAACCAATATTTGTAGTGCCTTGTAAGTAGCGGAAAATTCTTTTGACTATTGATTCATAATTTTCTCTAGGATTACTCTGAAATCTTGAAACAATACATACTACATTCATAATATCAGGTTTGGTTTGTGTTAAATATAGTAAACCTCCTATCATAGATTTGTACCTAGTCGGATTAACAGGTGTAGATTCATCCCTTAGTGATAATTTGTCATTTGTAGTCATATTTGTGCTTACCGGTTTAGAATTTTCCATCCCAAATTTCTTTAGTAACTCCTTTAAGTACTTGGATTGACTCGAGAATATACCTTTATCAGTCTGTAAAATCTGCAATCCTAAAAAGAATTTTATTTCTCCAATCATAGACATTTCAAATTCTTGTTGCATTTCAATAGAAAAGTCTTTACATAGTCCATCTTCTCCTCCAAAGATTATATCATCAACAAAAACTTCTATAACCAAGATGTCATCATTACTCACTTTATAGTATAAGTTGTTGTCAGCATTACCTTTAGAAAATCCAATCTTTAAAAGATACTCATCCAATCTAGCATATCAAGCTCTTGGAGCTTGTTTCAACCCATACAAAGCTTTTCTTAACCTGCAAACCATATCTTTGTTATCTGTCAGAGAAAATCCATTAGGTTGTTCAATGTAAACTTCTTCTTCAAGATCTCCATTCAAAAATGCACATTTAATATCCATTTAATATACTTTGTAGTTCTTGTGTGTTGCAAAAGCCAAGAATAATCTGACTGCCTCAATTCTAGCTACCGGTGCAAAGGTTTCATTATAATCAATTCCCTCTTTCTGAGAGTATCCTTTACACACTAGTCTTGCTTTATTTCTGATTACCTTACCATCTTCATTAAGTTTATTTCTGAATACCCATTTAGTTCCAATCACATTTTTGTCTTTCGGTCGGGAAACTAATGCCCATGTGTTATTCTTCTCAATTTGCTCTAATTCTTCTTCCATAGCTTTAATCCAATGTTCATCTTCACATGCCTCATTAATTGATGATGGTTCAATTTGAGAAATAAGACATACCTCTTCATTTGCCAATCTTCCTCTTGTCATAACTCCTTTATACTTGTTTCCAATTATCTAATCTTCAGAGTGATTCAATCTTACATACTGGGGTGTTTTTATTTGTTGTTGTTCCTCAATTACAGTGGAATTTTCAGATGATACCAGTGTAACCGGATCTTCATTTTGTATCGATTGATTCAATGTAAGTTCATTTGCTAGTATTTATGTTGCCAGTTCAGAGTCTATATACCTTGAAGTTCCTCTAAATTGTTCATCAATCTTCACATTTGTACTCTCAACAATTTTCTGCAATTTTTTGTTAAAACATCTATATGCCTTTCTCTTAGATGAATAACCAAGAAATATTTCTTCATCACTTCTAGGATCAAATTTGCCAATATACTCATATCTTCTAATATAACATTTACTACCAAATATTCTGAATATTTAAGAGTAGGAGTAATGCCAAAGCATAGTTCATGAGGGGTCTTACCGGTTTCACCTTTGATGTGAACTTTGTTGAATGTATAGATCGTTGTGCTTACTGCCTCTCTCAAATATACATGTGGAAGATTTGCTTCAGATAACATACTTCTAGCTACATCCAAGATAGTTATGTTTTTCCTTTCTACAACTCCATTCTATTGTGATGTCTAAGGTGCTGATAACTGTCTTTTGATTCCATTCACTTCACAGAATGCATTAAATTATTTAGATATAAATTCACCTCCTTGATTTGATCTCAGACATATGATTTTCTTACCGGTTTCATTCTCTACCATTGCTTTGAATAGTTTGAACTTCCCAGGTGCTTATGATTTTTCTCTGAGAAAAGTAACCCAACACATTCTAGAATAGTCATCAATGATTAGCATGAAATATCTATCACCTTGTAAACTTTTAGTTCTAGTTGGCTCACATAAATCAATATGAATTAAGTCAAGAGCATTATTTGATTTTTCTGGAATACTTTTAAAAGATGCTCTAACTTGTTTTCCAAATTGACATTCCTTACATACCAGATTGTGAGGTTTAACAATCTTAGGTAAATCTCTAACTGCCTTAGTAGTACTAATTTTTACCATGCAATCAAAATCTACATGACAGAGTCTCTTATGCCATAGCCAACTTTCATCAATGTGTGCAATCAAGCATGTCTTTTCATTGTTATTCAAATGAAAGATGTTGTCTCTAGTTTGATTACCAGTTGTAATTTCCAAACCAATTCTATTCATAATTTTGCATTTACCATTCTTGATTTGTAACTGAAATCCTTTCTCAACTAATTGACCAACACTCAAAAGATTATTCTTTAAACCTTCTACATAGAAAACATTGTCAGTATTATGCTTACCATCAAGAGATATTGTACCTTTTCCTTTGATAAAACAAGCTTTGTCATCTTCAAATCTTACTAAGCCTCCATTATATTCCTGAAAGTTTAAGAATTTACCTTTATCACTAGTCATGTGATGTGAACATCTTGAATCAATGATCCATCCATCCTTAACTTCAATTTTAGCTGCCAGGGCCTGTTCTACCAATTGAGCAGTAGGTGTTAGTTGATCTTTTGTTATAACAACAAAAACCCATCTATTGTCTACCGGATCTTCATTAGAATCATCAGTGACTCCTTCATCAGCAAGATAACAAGATAACAAGATTTATCTTTATTCTTCTTAAATCTATATCTTTGATATTCAAGGTTAGGCTTGTATGTTCTCCTAGCTTCTTCTCTTAGTCTAGCATGTCTATCAGGGTATCTAGAAGCCATATGACCAATATTATTACAGTTAAAGCATTTAAAGGGTGCTTTACCTTCATACTTACTTCCAATTGGACCTTTAGGCATATTTCTTGCAAATAGTGCTTCAAGTTCTTCAAGTTCTTCAAGTTCTTCATTTTCTCTCCTTCTTTCCTCAAGTTCTCTTGTATAAAAGGCTTTCCAATTAGACTTGTCAAATGATGGTGCAGATGATGTTGATGCCAAAAAGCTAAATCTATCTTTATAGTAGCAACAGGACCGAATTCCTCAATTTCAAAAGCTGAAAGTTTTCCAATCAATGTATCCCTAGTTACTAATGTATTAGGCATTGTTCTTAACTCATTTATAGCAGTATCCTTCATTTTATATGTCGGTGGCAATCCTCTTAAAAATTTTGAAACAATTTCATCTTCACTTAAGGTTCCTCAACAACATTTGATACCCAAAACAATTTCATTAACTCTTTCTATAAAAGCAGAAATCCTTTCTTCTTCTTCCATTTTCAGATTTTCATACCTGACCCGGAAGCTTTCAAGTTTTGCAATTTTGACTGTGGAATCTCCTTCATTCAATGTTTCCTAGTGAACCCAAATAGCTTTAGCATTTTATCTATCTTATAATCCCATGATTTCCTGATCTGATAATGCGCTCAAAAGTGCTTCTCTAGCTTTGCTATCATTTTCCTCATCTTTTCCTAAGGTAGGTGGATTAGGCTAACCGGGAGTAGGAGCAATATAGCCATTCTTTGTAACTTCCCAGATGTCCTTTCCAATGCAATTCAAATGTGTCTCCATTCTAATCTTCCATATGCCATAGTTGGTTCCATCAAGTTTAGGCTTGTCCTTCCTAAAATAGTTAGTAGACATTGGATCTCCTCAAGCTGTTAAACTTCTGCAAAAGAGGACTAGGCTCTAATACCATTTGTTAGGTCTCGGGGATAGTTGAGAGGGTGGGGGGTGAATCAATTGTCAGATAAATTCAAACCAAAAACAACTTAACCAACCTTAATTCTTAATACCGATAAATCAGACTTTTATGTCGGTAGACAATTTTATCAGTTAATTACAATAGCGATAAATATTAATGCATGAAATAGAAAAACAATAACATCCACAACACATAACACCAATATTTGTACGTGGAAACCCTGTAAAGGGAAAAACCACGGTTGGGAACCTTACCCACAATCAGATGATACTACTGCAGATAGTATGTGTATACAAATGGGGTCTACACATGCAGAAAGGCCAAGCGCCTAGAGATCACTGCTCAAACACAAATAGGAGTCACCCTGACTATAATTGGATGGTTTAAATCCAATAAGAATGTACTTCTCAAAATAGCATCTTTCTATGCTGGATTCAATACCGGTGTAGTTCTAATTATCTTCACAAAAAACTTTGCTTTACCTTCAAATGATGTCTACATGTATAGCTCTGCTTATTCTCGCATACACCTTTTGCAATTCCTTATCCTTATCACATGTCGATCTTACAAATAAGATCTTACATATATACCATAACCTAAGACCAATTTTAGTAGGTCAGCTACTAAAGATATTACAATAAAACATTTTACAAGTAAATCAATAACCGATGCAATAACTGATTCAACATGTCGGCTTGATGCATTTACAATAACAACAAAAATCATCTCCAAAGCGTGTTGTGCTGATCTGGAATAGATAAGCATGTCGGTGCTTATCTTGGACCTATTTGCCGGTAACAGCAAATATGCAATTACGAATATACCAATGAACAAATCTCCAAGCCAAGGTGTCCAAATGATGTCTTCGACATAACCAAGTGTTTTCCATATCATTCCAAGTTTCAGTGAACATTATATCATGTTGGTGTACCAGATACCAATGACTATGCATAAGTCACTTGTTTGCCGATGAACATTGTCGATTCTTCAAAGTGCCAGAGTTGATAAGTGATAGTAGGTGTTGACATCAATGACAAAACCATACCAAAATACCAACAATAGTTTTTCATGATTATATCTTATTGTTAGTAGCAACCAAGAAGGAAAACTGAGAGGGGGGGTGATTCAGTTTTCACTGGATTAGAATAATTAAAGCACAATCTTAGATATTAACAATAGCAGCAACAATAAAGATAAGCACAATGAAACCATGATGCATAACACCAAGATTTTGATGTGGAAAACCCAGTTAATGGAAAAATTACGGTGGGAGCCTACCCACAATAAGATGATACTATGCAGTAGTATGTGAAAATATTACAAAGAGAAATGCACATGCATTCAGGAACACTGCCTAGAGCTCACTGCTCAAAATAAGAGGACCCAGAAGGCTCCAACCCTCAAGGAAGGTTCACTACCTTACAATAAAATTCAGACTACAATCCGGATTACATGAAATGGAAATATAGCATCTCTTTACGCCTGATGATAGTTCGATTAAGCACATTTGTCTTCCCTACAACAATCTCTGCTCAATACACCACACCGAAGGATAAATTCTCTTAAGAACCATATACACCACTCTCTGATAATGTAGACATAACACCCGTACCCAAATTATATTACTATGTCATATATTTATACAATTCATCAACCTTGACTATAAGGTCGGTTAAACCCTCAACTCACAATTACAAAATTACATCACACGATACATATGAGAACTATTGGACCAATATGATGATATACATGACATAACATGAACCTAAATCATATCTCCAAATGCACATTGCCACTGGAAATCATGCCAAGATCAACCGCAACATGCTACACCACCAAGAATACCGCATAACATGAAGAATATCACCGAATTAGCAAAATCACCAAGCACGTGCACAAGAATCAATGGGAACCACCAAGAAAAATAGGGCATGATCAAGAATCACCAACAAGCATGTTAGAACCATCCGCGATAGCTGCACCAACACTACTTATTCAAATCTTCATCGATTAACATGCTAACTCACAAGAACAGTAAATGCCAACAATTCAAACTAGAAAGATCTATCTTGCGGATCACCAAATCGTGAACCATCTGAACTCGAGATACATATGAACATCCAAAATATTCTCCCAAAACCACAACCAAAGATATAATCATATCGGAGCTCATCAAAGTAAATACCAAAGTCTGCCAACCACTGCATAGAAAGACTGAACTGCAAACTAGATCAAATAATATGATCAAGCAATCTCCCGGATCACTGAAACCAATAAGGAATAAAGTATTCCAACATCCCAAATAGAGAAACCATCCATATCAATTCAATTCAATCACCAAAATACCAAACAACTCATCTGCAACACCGGAATACAAGAATATGTTGACATCAATGACAACAACATATCCTCGCAGCATGAATATCCAACAATCTCCCCCTTTGGCATTGATGAGAACATATGAATGTGAAAAATAATCAATGTAAAGGAATGAATCAACACCAACAAACTCCCCTTAAGATCATGCACACAAAGCTCAAAAAATAAAGCAGATTTTCACATAACTCTCTCCCCCTTTGACAACAATGCCAAAGACAAAATACACATTATGCTCTCTTTCCCGAAACTCATCTTCTAAGAAGGACAATCTCCCCCATAGGATAAAATCAATCTACTGATCATTTGAACAACTAAGCCACATATTGACTACTTTGGCTAAGTAGCAACACCAACTCATCAACTCGGAGAAAGAGATAAGACTCTGATATCCACTAGATTGATGCAGCTCCATGCATCTAGTTCTCAATAGGAGGGGCAGAGACCCCTAAATTGTCTATCAAATAGACAAATGTATCAACAAGAAAAGCCTTAGTGAAAATATCTGCAATCTGATCCTTTATAGATACATATTCCAATTTGACTTCCTCATCACTAACTTTCTCCCTCAAGAAATGATACTTTATGGACAAATGCTTTGTTTTAGAATGCAACACTAGATTCTTTGAAATATTGATAGCACTTGAATTTTCAAAATATATAGTAGTAGACTCATCATAAATAACTCTAATATCCTTCAACATCTACTTCATCTAAACTACTCGAGTACAGTTACTAGCAGCATCAATGTATTCAGCTTCAACATTAAACAAAGATAAAACATATTGTTTTTACTTGAATATGAAATCAACTTCTTTCCCAAAAAAAATGCTCTTCTGATCATCAACATCACTAGCCCAATTAGCATCAATGTAAGCACACAACAAGAAATCATCATTCTTTGGATACTATAGGCCATAGTCAATAGTTCCCTTCAAGTATCTGGAAATCCTCTTCACATCAGTGACATGAGTTTCTTTAGGATCTTCTTGAAATCTAGCACAAAGACAAACATCATGCACAATATCTGGTTTAGTCTGTGTTAAGTACAATAATCCACCAACCATAGATCTATACAAAGTCTGATTAACTTTATGAGATTCATCATTCTTAAACAGCTTACATCCAGTCACCATAGAAGTTCCAACAGGCTTATAATCAACTAATCCAAACTTCTTCAGCAGTTCTTTAACATACTTAGATGGAGAAATGAAAATACCTTTACCGGTCTGAGTAATCTGCAATCCTAAAAAGAATTTCATTTCACCTATCATAGATATCTCAAATTCCTTTTGCATATCATCGGCAAACTTCATACTCAAATCATCATCACCGCCAAAAATGATATCATCAACAAAGACTTCAACAATCAAAATGTTATCTTTCTCAACTTTGAAATATAAATTATTGTCAGCAGTACCTTTACAGAATCCCCACTTTAATAAATACTTATCCAATCTAGCATACCAAGCTCTAGGGGCTTGCTTTAGTCCTTATAAAGCTTTCTTACATTTTCATACCATATCTCCTTCATCAGATAAAGAAAATCCATCTGAATGTTCAATGTAAACTTCCTCTTTAAGATCACCATTCAAAAAGGTTGACTTGACATCCATCTGATATACCTTGAAGTTCTTATAAGAAGCATATGCAACCAGCAATCTAATAGCTTCAGTTCTAGATACAAGAGAAAAAGTTTCTTCATAGTGAATACCTTCCATCTGAGAACGCCCTTTACATACCAATCTTGCTTTGTTTCTAACTTCTCTAACTTCATTCAATTTATTCTGAAACACCCATTTAGTACCAAATCACATTCTTGTCTTTAGGTCTCGGAACAAGCTCCTAAGTGTTATTCTTTTCAATCTAATTCAACTCTTTTTCCATTGCTTTTATCCAATTTTCATCCTTACATGCTTCTGCAACATCCTTAGGCCCAATCTTTAAAATCAACCATATCTTTTCAACAACAACCCTTCTTCTAGTCATTACACCTTTACTCTTGTCACCAATAATCTAATTTTCTGAATGATTTAATCTAACATACCTCGGTATCTTTTGATTGTTCTAATTTTTCATGTTCTTGCATTGCTTCACTCGCATAAACAATTTCTGGATTACATGTCTCGACCGGAACAGTCTGCTTCAAGATCTCTATCTGCATAGGCTTAGGAACAAAATCTTCATCATCAAATCATAACTGCATGCTCTAATCTGCTTTCTAAGACACTCATCCACATTCACATTTGCACTTTCAACCATCTTCAATCTCTTATTGTAGCACCAGTAGGCCATTCTCTTAGTAGAATATCCCAAGAAGATTCCTTCATCACATCTTGCATCAAACTTTCCTATACCCTCATCTCTCTTTATATAACATTTACTTCCAAAAATTCTGAAATATCTAACTGTAGTAATGTGACCAAACAATAGCTCATAAGGAGTCTTACCAGAATCACCTTTAATATTCACCTGGTTGAGTGTGTAAACAGTAGTGCTAATAGCTTCTCTCCAAAATATATGTGCAACATTTCCTTCAATCAGCATAGTCCTTGCAACATCTAAGACAGTTATGTTTTTCCTTTCAGCAACTCCATTCTACTGAGGGGTTCTAGGAGCAGATAACTGCCTTCTAACTCCATTGAACCATTCCTCTCACAAAATGTATCAAACTCTTTTGATGTAAATTCTCCTCTATCAAATCTCAAGTATTTTGGCTTCAATTCTGTCTTAGTCTCCACCCTGGCTTTGAATATCTTGAATTTCTTCAACGCTTGTGATTTCTCCCTTAGAAAGGTTACCCACATCATTCTTAAATAATCATCAATCAACAACATAAAATCTCTCTCTCCTTGCATGCTTCTCACTCTAGTAGGACCACATAAGTTAGTATGAACCGAATCTAGCAATCTATTATATGAATACAACTTACTTTTGAATCAAACTTTTGTTTGCTTTCCCATCTGACATTCCTTACATACCGGTTTAACAGACTTCACAATCTTAGGCAAATCTCTAACAGCTAGTGTAGAACTTATATTTACCATGTAGTCAAAATTAACATGACACATTCTCCTATGCCACAACCAACTTTCATCAATCTAAGCAATCAAACAACTTTTTTCACCTGCATTCAAGTGAAAGATATTACCTTTAGTTTTAGTACCTTATGCAATCTTTATACCAGAGACAATTAGGATCTTACACTTGTCATTCTTGAATTCCAAATCATATCCCTTGTCAACCATCTGTCCAACACTCAAAATATTATTCTTCAAACCTTCAACATACAAGACATCATCAGTATTATGCTTACCTTTGAAACATATAGTATCTCTACCACGAATCACACAAGCTTTATCATCTCCAAATCTCACTATTCCACCATCATACTTTCCATACTCACAAATTTTATTTTATCACCTATCATATGATGTGAACAACCGTTGTCAATCACCCATTCATCTTTCTCTTTAATTTTAGCAGCCAAAAGTTTCTCTTCAACAATGCAACTTGTAGGATTCATTGATGCTGGATCATCTTCCTTGATAGTAAGAAATACAAACTTGTCTTCTGAATTCCCATTCTTTGATTCCTCATCGGCACCTTTAGGAAATCTCTGAGTAATAAGAGATTCAAGCTCATCCAATTCTCTTTCTTTTTCTTCCATCTCTCTCTTTTCTCTTTCCAATCTTGATACCCAACAAGAACTTTCTCTCGGATCATGCTTCTACTTCTCGGATACAAAGGCTCTGAATGCAATTTCAAATTTACCATTTGATTCTCCAAATTCTCTCAACTCAAATGCAGTTTACTTTCCAACCAACATGTCTCTAGTCACTGTAGTCACACTCCAAATCTCATCAATAGAAGCTACCTTATGTTTGTAAGTAGGAGGCAAAGATCTCAACATCTTAGCAACAATCTCATCTTCTTCAAGGATTCCACCGGCACATCTGATGTTTATGACAAGATCATTCACCTTACCCATAATGGTTGATATATTTTCATCTTCTTCCATCTTCAATGCTTCATGCTTCCCTTTCAAGCTCTACAGCTTAACAACTTTAACTTGTGCATCTCCTTCATACAAAGTCTCCAGCTTCTTCCAAATCCCATGTGCAGTCTGCAAACCCATCACATTACTCATATCTAAATTAGTCAAGGCACTCAGCAATGCTTCCTTAGATCTTATGTTATGTTCAACATCCTTGATCTCAGTAACCAGTCATTCTGAGGAACATTATAAACATTCTTTGTGATATTATCATACCCTTCTCCAAGGCATTTCAAGTGAACTTGCATCCAGTCCTTCCAAATAGTATAAATGTTTCCATCAAATCTAGGACTCTCCTTATTGAACACAAAAGCGGCCATCCCGGATCTCCTCAAGTGGTCAAGCTTCTTTCGAAGGATCTAGCTATGATACCAACAGTTAGTAGCAATCAAGAAGGAAAACTGAGAGGGGGGGAGAATCATTTTTCACTGGATTACAATAATTAAAGCACAATCTCATATCTTAACAACAACAACAATAATAAAGATAAGAACAATGAAACCACAACACATAACACCAAGATTTTGACGTGGAAAATCTGTTTAAGGTAAAAACCACAGGGGGAACCTACCCACAATAAGATGATACTCTATTGTAGTATGTGAAAATATTACATTAATGAATTCACATGCATTCAGGCACACTGCCTAGAACTCACTACTCAAAATAAGATGACCCAGAAGGCTCCAACCCTCAGGGAAGGTTCACTACCTTACAATAAGATCTAGACTACAATCTAGATTACATGAACTACAAATATAATATCTCTTTATGCTTGATGACAATTCTGGTTAAGCACATTTGTCTGCCCTATAACAATCTCTGCTCAATACACCACACCGAAGGATAAATTATCTTAAGCACCATATATAACACTCTCTGATAATGTAGACATAACACCCATAGCCAAATTACATGAATATTTCATCTATTTATACAATTCATCAACCTTGACTACAAGGTCAGCTAAACCCTCAACTACAATTATAAAATTACATCACACGATACATATGAGAACCACCGAACCAATATGATGATATACATCACATAACATGGACCTAAATCAAATCTCCAAACACGCATCACCACCAAAAATCATGCCAAGATCAACCACAACACACTACACCACCAAGAATACTGCATAACACGAAGAATATCATCGGATTAGCAAAATCACCAAGAATGTACACAAGAATCAATGTAGACCACCAAGACAAATAGGACATGATCAAGAAACACCAACAAACATGTTAGAACTATCTGCAATAGCTGCACCAACACCACTTATTCAAATCTTCATCAATTAACACGATAACTCACAGGAACAATCAACAACAACAATCCGGAGTAGAAAGAGTTTGCGAAGCACCAAATCATGAACCATTTGAACTCAAGATACACGTGAACATCCAAAACATTCTCCCAAAACTGCAACCAAAGATATGATCATACCAGAGCTCACCAAAGAAAATACCAAACTCTGCCAACCACTGCACAGAAAGACTAAACTACAAACCAAATCAAATAATATGATCAAGAAATCTCTCAGATCACTAAAACCAATAAGGAATAAATTCTTCTAGCATCCCAAATAGATAAACCATCCATATCAACTCAATGCAATCATCGAAACACCAAACAGCTCATCTACAACACCAGAATACAAGAATATGTTGACATCAATGACAACAACATATCCTAGCAGCACAATATCCAAGACTTATTTTCACATGCCTTACATGTTTTTGATCTTTATCATGCTTATCTTTTATAATTATATGTTATAATCAATAATGATCCTATATGTTGACCACATGCTTATGATACTTATTATGTTTATATCTTATTATATTATTTATGATTCTTACATAACGAAATCATGTACATATTCTTTATGCATACATGGTCATTATCTATCATTTATTGTTTTCATTGTTGTCTTTCATTGGCAACAATATTGGGGAGAATTTTACTTTTTCCTTTCTATATGTGCTTTCATGATTACATATTGTATATATTATTACATTATTGTTATATGATAATACATTTTATCATGTTTATTACTTAGCAATATAAAGTTTCATAAAAAATTGGATTATTCTTACAAGTCATTAATCTACTTTTCAAATTATAATATTTATAAAACTTGCAATATTAAAACAAGATCATTAAACAAACCTTAGATACAGTCTAAGACCCAAAGAATAACACTAAAAATAAATTTGATTTGAATTATATCTAAATTAAATTGTAGGAATCTTGAAGAAAACTAAAAAATACATATATGGATTACTTTTCAATTTTAATAAAAGAACTCCAATATTATAACATACAATAAAATTACAATTTATAGAAAATACATGAAGCGAACTCGCCAAGGTAATAAATAGAGATTATATTGACTTTACGAATAATGTATGATGATCACTTATCCTCAGACACTCTACTTTGATCTAAATGTTAAATGAACTTTAAATTCTTTTTTTTGGTCATGATCTCCATGGGTCATTCTACCTTTGCTTGCCTATTAATTGATGTCGACATATCTCTGGCCCTCCCCAGAGATGTGGTTCTTATCGTTGGGGATAGGACATGGACTCAACCATTGGATTATGAGGGCCTCCCCTTTCGTTGTTGAAGGTGCTTCTCAACGGGTCACTTAGCTTCAGACTGTTCTTTCTCTTGCCGCAAAGGTGTTTCTACTTGGTGCAAGGATTCTAATGATGATCAATTGACAAGTAATGCTTCAAACTTTGTCTTAGTTGAATCCTCTCGAGATGAGGTGCCCCTTACTGCTGATGAAGCCTTTGTTGATGTTACTGTTGTCGTGGATTCTTCTGCCCCCTTGGCTTCTACATATGTTGCTCCTACTCCACAGCTTCACTCTTCTCTTGGCGATTTTTCTCTTGATGTTGTTCTACAACAACAATCTATTGTTGTTATGTATTAGCAGTCTGCCAGTAACTTTGCGAGGTCTTCCCCACCTGATTTTTCTTTGAATGTTCCTAATGACAGTGTTGCTTGGATAGTCATTTGTCGCAGGCAGAAGGGAAAATCTACCCCCCTTTCCCAGACCCCCCTTCATCAAGTTTTGGATATTTCTACCCACTCTTGAGTTGGGTTGGTTGTTGCAGGTTTGACAGGTTTGTTTGGCCTATCCAACTTTGTTTGTTTGGGGTTTGCACCACTACTTGCTCTGTTTGTCGCCTTTGGGCTGTTGTTTAAAATTGATAGCCTTTTGGCTATGTAAAGGGTCAACGACCTAGTTAACATTGCTTTATTAATAAAAAACACTAAGTCCTTGTCTTAAAAATTCATGTTCTGGTTTGGGCAAATCTTTACTAAAAATATAAATAATATTATATTTAGTGTAGTGGTATCAACTCAATTTTTCTCTTATTAAAAATCGCTTGAAGTAATATATGGCTTTATATGCTTGTATTTGTCATGAAAAAGAATTGCATCAAGTTTCATATAAGATCAATTATCCCAAAATAATAAAATAAAAGTAACCTCCATGATTCACAAATTACACATATGATGATTAGATTCACACTTATCTTTAAACCCATTCCAATGACAATTATTGCAAATGTGGAATGTGGTTTGCAAGATTACCTATTATTTTTGTATGTTTAAAGGTAAGTGTAAATGTAATTATCAACGGTTTTTTTGGTGCACTCATGGGGTACAAAGCATCAAATTTGCCTTACTAGTAGCATTTTTTTTAGTGGTGAATATTCTCTACTTAACAAATAGTTCATATCTACATATTCAAATTTGGTGAATACATTTTAACTGAGGGGCTAAATTGCTTGAGTTTTATGAATTATTAGTCAAATGAATTTCAGTTAGCCAACAATTTATTTTATAAGGTACATATAATTAATATTTTTGCTAGAATTTTGGATGCATGTATTAATTTACCCACATATTTGTTAATGCCAATAAAAATTCATTGTGTATGAGGATCCATTTTGCAAACAATATTAAAAGTTCACTATGTGTGAGGACCCATTTCACCAATAACATTAAAAATTAACTACATAAGATGATCCATTTTTCCAATACTATTATAATTCCATGCATCATTTTATAATCATGGCATTCACTAATGTATTACTTTAACATTTTAAAAACCCCTCAAAATTCAAGAAATATGGATTGATATAAATACAACCAAAACTTTAATAACTTTTATACATTTTATTTGGTTCCAAGATTTGGATTTGAATCATGGGAAAGTTATAACTATAGGCATTATTGCATTAGTGAGTAAGTGGTAATCTAAAGGCAACTGATCATTTATTTATAGTATTATAAGATTATTTATCTCCTTTTCATTCTTACAAATGATATTTAGTAGGGAGACATCAAGGGCTTAGGGATCTATACTCTATGGTTCCTTCTTTAAAAAAGACATTGTTTGTAGCTTTAATTTTGTGAGAGATGTTGTGCAAGATCAAGATTCTTGAAAGTGGTGAAACGAGGTCATCAATATGTAAAACCATAATTTTGTACTTTGGCAATGTTTGTGGTCCATCAAGTGGAGCTACAAAATCAACAGTTGCACCAAATATTAACAAATAAGGAAATACATAAGAGGGTGATTAAATGAGTTAAGTGACTCAAATGACAATAGTGTAGATTAAGTTTTGAGGGATACCAAATGTTGTTATAATGATTTAATTGACTTGTATGACAATGTTGCAAATGATGTTACTTCATGAAAGGGAAAAAATAACAAATAAAAATTGGGTGCAAGTAGGATATGACAAGAAATTTTCAAATTGATTGGGTCTCAAAATATCTACTCACTGAATTGGTGGAGAATTTGTAAACAAAGATGAACCTCCAAGAATGCAAGTGTAAGATTTGTAGTTGGAATATAAAAGGGACAAGAAGTTGAAGCTAAATCTTGACACTATGGGGAAGCATATTGGTAAAATTTATGAAAAACAAGTCATAAACAAAAAAGGAAAAATTAGTGATTAAATGAGAAACAAAGGAAGAATTATTTCATATAAAGCATGACATGAAAAATGGTGTGCATATACAAAGAAAGGTGAAGCTCCTTAAATCTAGAGGTTCCATTCAAGATCTATTTAGAAATATGATGGTAGAAGCACAAAAGGAAAATAAAAAACTATTTAGTTGAGCGTTGCTTTTCATATTTTGACCAAAAGGCATCCTATGATAAAACTATCCAAAATATAATAGTTTATATATTTTGAGCATTCTTAATTTTCCTTACACACATTAGTCAATAAACAGTGGATAGGAATGAGAAATTTATCGTATTGACGTGGAAAAAAAAAGACTTACAAGAAAAAAATAAGAGTCAACCTTTATTACATTATCTTTAAATTAAGTTAAAACTTTTTGAGTATGTATGTATGTGTATATTGCACACAAATGTGTCCTCCAACCTCATCTACTCTCTGTTTATAAAATGAAGGAGAATGCAACATCACAAAATCTATTTGAACTAGTTAGGAAATATTTGAATGAAATTGGATGTATGGATAGATTAACAATTGCCAAAAAAAATGGTGTATTTAGGAGCTAATGGAGCTTTAGTAATACAAGATCATTCCATCATAGGAATGATCTTTGCATAAAGCTATAAACCACTTCTTTACCATACATAATTTTCATTTACTACATGACTTGCAAAATGTGTTTTTAGCATTTAAAATTGTGAGCAAGTTTTCTATAGTATCAGAAGTTGAAAGTCTAGTCCATATGCTCTTCTCATAGTTTTTCCAAGTTCCAAATGGTTTGTGTAATTTTAATTTTTTAATAATTAAATAACCATAGGAAACAAGCTTCTTATTGATGTTGGTACTAGATGGATCTCCTTGCATGGACCAACACAATAAGCTTCTTTCAAATATCAATCTTTGATTGGAGTAGTGTATGAAAATCACCACACAATAGATAAATCTTTTGACCTCTTGCATAGGTTAAGTAATATAAAGAAACTCTTAACTTATTATGCTATTATGCTCATGCTAGACTAATTCTTGTGAAAAAACCAAGAAAGAACCATATATATTTCAACATCTACTAAACTACATTCTAATTACATGCATGACCCTCAATAATTTATTGTAGAACTAAAAAATTGCACACCCCTTTAGTTTGAGAAAAAAAAATGCATGCATTTTAATATGTTGATACTAGAATATATTTTTGCTAGCATAATTACCTTGATCCTAGGTCTTCTCAAATTTAAGTACTATGCATAGACATCTTCATGACACTCTAGCATCCCACAAAAATATATTCTCTACACCAATATGACAAGATCAAGTACCCCACCAAGGGGTGATGACGATAATAAGGATGGAGATGATGAAAGAGAAAAATTAAGCCTTAGGAAAAAACTCAATGGGTTTATTAATTGTTGACCTTTTTCTGTCAACTTAAGATCCAATCTGAGAAAAGCTTTACTGCATAACTTTCATGTTATGTGCATTCCTTGTTGATAGTCTGCAGAGGGACCTTTTCGCCTTTTCATCCTTTTTGGGCTCCTTGTTCTATTTTTGTGGACCGGCCAGGGTGGTCACTTTCACTTAAGCTTACCGACTCAAGGCTAGCGGAGTCATTGGTAGGTGGTTCCCCTTTTCATCGTGCAACTCTGCCCAAGTCAATGGTTATAAGAGCCACATGATTGCGCACTTGCTTCAATATGCGTGACAAAGCTAATTTCGCAATGTCGTTGTAGACATGTCAATATGAAGTGCCTTTGACATGCCAAGCCGGAGGCCACCGAATGGTCTATGTTGGAATCTACATGTCACATGGGCCCCACCCATCTAAGTCATCGCCTAAGTGGACTAATGAGCATTTGCCTCTTCTATAGCTGTGAACATATAGATGAGGTGGGCCCAATGTTCCGTGCTACTGACCACCTTAATGGAGAATCATTATTAATTGATTTGATGGACATGATCATCGCGGGATTGATTAAATATGCACATGAATCCTGACTCTGCAACTCCGTTGATGATGTGGTGTGTAGGACCCACAATGGATAGTGACATACACTTGGACCGAAGGATGTCATCTGAACGGATGACACATAGGAAGTGTGGGTCCCGCATGACAAAGGTCTTTTTCGGACAAGCTTCTCTTAGTGCCACAATGATTTTTGGTCTTGCAGAAGTCTCTTGTCTCAACGAAATGGCCTTTTCG
Organism: Cryptomeria japonica; assembly: GCF_030272615.1. Lineage (NCBI taxonomy): Eukaryota > Viridiplantae > Streptophyta > Pinopsida > Cupressales > Cupressaceae > Cryptomeria > Cryptomeria japonica. The sequence continues at coordinate 162,756,343 of NC_081415.1, read as the reverse complement.
GCCAAGTTTTATGCAGTGGGGTAGGTTTTCTAATGTTTAGTCAAAAGTCTATGTCTTGTTGAACTTTGACCTGGTGGGTCCAGCTCGATGCATGGTGCATCCTCATTTATTGGATTTTCATAAAGTTTTTGATCAACAACGATGGCAATGTTTTAATAATTCGTTGGGGCTCTTTTGGATCCTTATGTGGCGAGATCTCACACATCCATCTGCATGCGACATCTCTCAATCGACGACTAAAATTCAATTTTCTCGGTGGCCGTTGGAATTCAATTCTTCCACAAGAGGTGGTTGTTGACCAAATGGTCAAGACATTTTTTTGGACTCAGTCGGCGCCCCAAATCGGATCCTTTATGCATTCAACCATCGAATTTTCATCATTATTCTAGACATAATTTTTGCAAGCCCCTTTTTGGACACCACCATGCCTCTTCAATACATTTTGGAGACTTTTTTGCCTTTGTCATGCTACCATGATGCACTTGTTCACAAAGATGTCTCCTCTTGCACCCCTTTTTTCCTCTTTCCAGAGATGAAGGACATCTTTAGGGATAACATTCAACATGCAATTTGATCCCTTATATTGATTAGATCAGTCGACTTGGTCTTCTTTCCTCTTGCGGATATTTTGTAACCTAACCCTAGGAGGGTTAGGGTTTTAGCTGTAGTTTTCATTTTGAGTTATGCCTCAGCTATAAAGGCATTTTTTGTTTGTTTCCTCAAGATCTTTCTTTTCTCTTGCATAATTCTTATTTCTCTGCAACTGTAAATGTTGTCTTGCTTTTGCATTAATAAAGTTAACTATCTTGCCTACTTTCAGTTTTGATAATCTATGTAATATCTTTTAGCTTTTTATTGAAATGCATTCTTGTTTGTTTTCTGCGTATGTGTGACTATGTTAATCCCTCTTAGAACTTCATCTGTGAGATAAGTACAACTCCTTTTGATTTTCATAAGAATTTCAACCTCCATTCATGCTTTGGGAACCTAACTAGGATAGGAAGTTGTGCATATTCTTGGTTGATTTTCATTTATGTCTTGTGCAGTTACAGGCAGGAAGATCAAGCTTTCAATCTAGGTGTGAACCTCATTTCCCTTCTTTCAAACATCCCCCATTTCTCAATTTTCCTTGTCAGACTAGTAGAATAGATATTTGAGTGTTGGGTTAGTCCAACACTTGCACTCGGATTGGAAAGGAAGTTGGCCTTCTCCAGAGACTCAGCCTCACTTCTGCAAGTCCCACACTTGTGAGGTTGTTTCCATGTTACACAAGGTTGATGATCAAGGTTGTTCATCAAGCGGATTCAACTTTTGTGACAACATTAACCTATAAAATAGGTAAGGCTAGGTGGAAAGTCTCTAGAAATATATTCAAAGGAATAGGGAAAATTCTTGATCCTCTTCCTCTTCATTTATGACCCCTCTCCATCCCCTTAATCTAGCCACCATTTTATTCAATGTATCAACTTCCAAATCTATATCTCCACTCACAACCTCTTCCATCCCTTTTCTTTTGGATACAACTTCCACTCTTTCTCTCATGGTTTCCCCTACTCCATTCTTTACTTCTTTGATTCTAGTACCATCCAAACCACCATGGTGGCTTCCACTCCTTACATTTGAGCTTCCCTAGTTTCTCCCACCCGAAATGATGGGGAATGCTATCCTAAACTAGAGACATTAACTAAGATCCCAAATTAATATCATTTATGGAGGAAATAGCCAACAAGATCAAACTTTAGTCCTAAAGGAGAATTGGATGTTGTGTGTAATTATTTCCTCTTCTGTGTGTTTGGATATGATTAGATATTATTTGAATTGAAGAAGCAAGAACTAGGTAAAATGATTCAAAATTGATAATATTAAACATAAATAGATTGATATAGATCATAAAGCTAACATAGAATGACATATTTAAAAATAAGATGCAAAAAGGAACCTATCATTGAAATTTGGAGCTGAAAGTGTTGGCTAAGTGTGCTAGGTGCCATAGACTTGAAGGTGTTTCTGTCAACTAAAACTTTGAATTTTGGATCAAGATTCTCTATTGATTGCATGGACTAGGGGTTTTCGCCTATTCAAAATCTAAAATTGGTTGGATCAATCTGCTATGCACGAATCTACAATTGTTTTGTCGTCAGATCTATAATCTGCATGCAGAGAAGAGGGGGGAATGGTTGTTTTGTATAGGGGCTTGCTTAAATGAAACACTATGTTGGTGTTTTCACCTCCACAATAGCTATGATGATGAAAAGAGAACTTACCCTTGGTAGGGTAGCGGCTAAATCTAAAATAAAATGTTGAATTGGAATGATATTATCTTAGGATTGATAATGGTGGTGATGCAATGCTCTTTAGATAAGTTATCCAAGTGTTGATGTAATAACATGATAAATCATAAGAAAATCCATCATGAAAACATGCATAAAGATAAGTTGTTGTAACTTGATGCTCCTTATACTTAGATCTACTCTTGAATGAAGTAATTAGGAATGCTTGTGAATTGATTGTACTAAGATGAAGATGAATTAGAAATGATACCTTATATAGGGTTCTTAAGGTATTTTCACATTTAGACCAACTTCCAACAATCATATACAAAAAGAGACCAAATTTGAAAAGGGGAAGGACGACACTAACAATGGCATATTTTGGTGGGCCAAGTGTGCTAAGCACCATAGTCCTTATAGGTGACCAATTTGGGTGTTCTAGACCTTACAGGTGTCCAATCCCACCCAAATATGACCTTTGAAAGGAGAGACATAAGTGTTAAGGTTTGTGATGCTAAATCAAGTCCTAAATTGAGTATTTAACAACTACATGATGTGATATGGCCCAAATAGACTTAAAATGATAGAGGAAAAGGAACACTAAAGCAAGGGCCCAAAAAGGAGTGTTAAATCATAAGGGGGTTACAATCTATGACACTACCTTTAGTCCCCACTTTAGTGGGAGTAAGAACTTACACTCATAATCACAGTAAAATAGAGATAAAGAGATAGAGAAGCTAAGAGAAAGACAAGATAGGAATATGACGACACTAAGCTGAGTGATGTGCAAGCCCCCAAGCTAGGATCCTATCAATCCATGCAAAAACCTTCAAATATACACAAAAAAAAAAATCTTAGTACTAAAGCAAAAAAAAAGGTTCCAATTTAACTAGTTGAAGAGACCTTGATGTCAAAAATGTCTCAACTGCTAATATCATTCTTTGAATGTTATTGCAAGAGTACAAGTGGACTTATGGAAAGAAACAAGAGCATACACTAATTGATGAGAGAAGGCATGAATTCCACTACCCAACGAGGTATGTTATGTTGATTGATTCATATAGTGCAACAAATGACCACACTAGCAAGACATGCTATACTAGGTAATCAACACCTGAGGAGGTGTAAACAATAACCATCACACTAGCAAGGAACACTATACTAGATTACCAACACATAAGGAGGCATAAACAACAACTATCACACTAGCAAGCCACACTATACTATATGACCAAGAACAAAGGTTAATACTATAAAAGTTACTAGAGATAGATTGATAACCATGCCTTAGGGAGAATTATGTAACACAACACCAACATTGAGGGCACATCAATAAATGAATACAAGGAAAAAGGAGGTATCATATTGCCCTCATTAAGATGTCAACATATTGTCATGTTGATATGACAATATGTTGACATCTTAAGGAAGATAGAAATCCACTTCAAGGATAAAACACCTTCAACACCAAGGAGATATTCTCAACAAAAATGAATGTGTTCCACACTAGGAAGAAGATCCTTATAAAAGATGCAAATCTTTAAGTGAAGAGATAGTTGTAAATAAGATATATAGCAACAAGTGTAAAGGTATCCTTATCAAGTATACATGAATATCAAAGGGGGAGAAAGAGAACTTTGCCTAAAGATATCTACTTTTGTAAATAGAGATCTTTAATATAAATGACATCTTCAATTTTAGAAGGGGAAGTAGACCAAGAATACACACCTTCCCAATTGCTAGGAGAGGAAATTCTTGATGAAGAATTGCTCACTTTCAACACCAAGGAGAGATCATTTAAAATATATATGCTTTCAAGCAAGGAAGAGGTTTTAATCAAGATACAAATCTCCAAGAAAGGATAAAATCCTCCTAAAGGACAAACAATTCTATGCAAGAAAGGCGAATCGCTAGAAAAAGATACAACTCAACAAAGGGAAAGTGGATCTGAATGAAGGATGAATTTTTGAAAACTATTCTTGACCCCCAATATAGAGACACGAATAATTAGGCTATTAAATGTTGCTATCCAAGTATGGTTGCACATGAAATTATTCCACCATTAATGATAATGAGCCCCCAAAAGGTAGACTAGGTAAATGTTATTTAGAAGAAATAGAACAAAGGTGCCACTATTGTCACTTCTCATTTGAATGATACCAAAATTGATGAATTGTTGAATTTTACATTCCAAAGCTTGACATTCATTTGTGGAACAGCCATGCATTTGATGATACATACAAAAAGAAGAATTTCCTTATTTTATTTGTGGCCTTTTCTTCAATTTTTCCAAAGGAGAGTGATCAAGTTGGCTTGAAGAAGATTGAACAAAATACTCTCTTATTTAGATATTTTAGACAATGGGGGAGGGGTTTTCGACAAAGGAGGTTGGGAACCTAAATCTTCTTTAGAAAAGTGATGTATATTTTGAGCCTCAAAACTTTGTTTCGTTCATCTTAAACCATGTGCATTATACCCATGTTTAGAAAGTATTTTGAAATGGACTCCACAATTTTTTTTTCCAAATTAAATGCAAGAGTTTTAGTGGATATTAAAATGTTAGGAGAGGGTTCACTTTTAGTTTCAAATGGGTTCAATTCTAAAGAACCCCAATCATCATCAAAACATGTGTTGGAAGAAGGATAGGTTGGAATGGATTTAGAAGAAGCTTAAATAATTGTAATACAAGCTCTTTTGAGGCTTCAATCAATATTTTAATTAGGGACTTTGTATTCTCCACAAAATGAAGGTGTAAGGTCTAATGAACCCCAATTTTTCTCTAATAAAGCATCATCAATAGGAGACTGTGTTGTAGAAGGAACCATAGTGTTAAGGGAAGACATACATCCTACCCCTTTTTTAACATTACTATCAATTTTGTATCAATTGGAAGGGTGTACATCTTCTTGTTGTGAATAAATTTGAGTAAGCAATGATGAGTAGAAGGGACTTCTTGCATAGCATGGAGCCATGGTCTACCTAGAAGAAGCAATATGTTAGGGTATTAGGCATGGCATGGATAGGCATGGGTAGGATCACATCACCCACCTTAATAGGAAATATAATTATACCTAACAACTATCTACCAACATTATCAAGCTAGGAATATAAAGATAATTTGGTTGAATAAGGGAGGTATCCCCTTCGATTTTATGTAACAAGTCTGTGTTGAAAGCATTGAGACAATCAATTATCAACTAGGATACATCTTATTGCATTGTCATCGACAACCACAATAATCATAAGGTAATCATATTGATTTTGAACTTTTAAAGGAGGTAACTCAGGTTGTTTGAACACAATATTCATCTTTGTTACATGCATACAATCAAGAAAGGCTACTACACCAAAGGTGAGGCAACTACCTTATGCAAGGATTCTTGAAGCATCTTGTGGTATGTAGGCGAAGTTTGAATCAGATCCCAAGGGGCGATCTTAGGTGGAGTAACATGAAGCTTCTCAACTAGATCATACTCCTCACCATCATGTTGTGAAAGACAAAGGGGTGGAGGAAGGAAAGGTTGAGAAGTAGGAAGAACATTTAAATCTTGCTTCTTGTTTTGAGTGTTATATGTGTGAGATACTCCATGATATTCAGGTTGTTGATTCATCCCATCTATTTGCATGAGTTGTTTTGAAAAGTTTAAGATGTAGTTAGGAGGTCTACTTGGGTTCAAATCACATTTAACAACCATTGGTTTGTTTTGAGGTTGAGGGACATCTTGACAAAGATGAACAACAATTTTAGGCTTCATATGCTCATTTGTATGATTAGAAACATGAATTATATTGACTTGGCTTTGACTAGGCTCTTTGTTCTCCAAGGATTTATCTCTTGAAGAGAGAGCATCAAGAAAAGTGCTAATGATATCATCTTCTTGCTCTAAGTATCCTCATGAGTAGGACAAACTTTAAGAGAGGGATTAGTGAGACCTATCAATGATTTATCACTAAAAGAGATGTCATTTAAGTGAAATGGAGGTAACGTGACATTAAGGAAAGTATTTTGCATTAATAAAATGCTAGTTTTATCATCCTCTTGTACCAAAATGTCCTTATGGGTAAGAAGAATTTTAGGAGGGAAAAGCATGGTTCATCAATGTTTCATCTCTAGCATAGGTATGAAGAAAAGGAAGATCTAAGTTATCATCATATGCATAAAATGGAATGTCATGAATGTTTGGATAAAACTTAAATTAAACTAGCAAAAGAAGATAAATACTCCATTCATCAAATGCACTATGATTAAACAATATACTCAATAACATATGCCATGTAAATCAGAAAATGTTGTAACCAATATAAATATTCAACCAATGTGTGTAATGAATTTCAGAACTAAGTGCAACTAAATCTAGAAATTTCATAGAAACATTAGATTTGAAACTAAAAATTAGAAGATATGCAAGTGTATGATATGTCAAGTTCACCAATATGAAATGATGGGAAATGGGATCCTATCCTAGATACACAAACTAAGATCACAAATCAACATTCATTGGAGGAAATAGCCAACAAGATCCAACTTCGGTCCCAAAGGAGAGCCAAATATTGTATATGATTATTTCCTCTATTGTGTGTTTGGATATTATTAGATATTATTTGAATTGAAGATGCAAGAACTGGGAAAAAGGATGCAAAATTAACAATATTTCATATAAATGGATAGATACAGATCATAAAGCTAATATAGAAGAATAGATCTAAAAATAAGATGCAAAAGGGAACTTGTCACTGAAATCTTAAGCTAAAACTATTGATCAAGTGTGCTAGGGGCCATAGACTTGAAGGTGTTTCTGTCAACTAAAACTTCAAATTCCATATCAAGATTGTCTATAGATTGTTCCCTCCGAAATTCAACCAAAAAGTGTCAATCACATGTACAAATTGACATAAACCAAGGGTTTTCACTTGTTCAAAATCTAAAATTGTTTGCTGCTCTACATGTACCCATAACTTTCTACCATTTGATTTGTAACCTAAACACAAAGAAGATGGAAAAATGCTTGTGTTGTATAGGATCTTGCCTAAGTCAAACCTTGTTGTGGTGTTTACACTTCCACAACAACTATGATGATGAAAAGAGAGTTTACCCTTGGTAGAGCAGATGCTAAATCTGAAATGAAATGATCAAATGCAAGTGTTGAATTGGAAGGATAATACCTTAGGATTAATAATGGTGGTGATGCAATGCTCTTTAGATAAGTCCTCCAAGCGTTGATACAATAACATGATAAATCATAAGAAAATCCATCATTAAAATATACTTGAAGATAAGTTGTTGTAGCTTGATGTTCTTGTACTCATATTTGCTCTTGAATGAAGGAATTAGGAATGCTTGTAAATTTATTGTGCTAGGATGAAAATGAATTAGAAATGATGCCTTATAGAGGGTTTTCAAGGCATTTACACATTTAGGCTAACTTCTAATGGTCATATACAAAAATCAAGACCACATTTGAAAAGGGAAAGTCCGACACTAACAATGGCTCCAATTTTGGGTAATTTTGGTGGGTCAAGTTTGCTAGGTGCCATAGTCCTTATGGATGAACAATTTGGGTGCCATAGACCTTATAAGTGTCCAATCCCACCAAAATAGGACCTCCAAAAGGGGAGTCATGAGTGCAGGGGCTTGTGATGCTAAAATGTCCATTGTAGGATGTGATAGGGCCCAAATAAGCTTAAAATGTTATAGGAAAATGCACACTAAAAGAAGGGCCTAAAAAGGAGTGAAATTGTAAGGGAATTACAATTTATGACACTACACCACCCATCCCCCAATAAATTCCCTTGTAAGTATTCCTCGTGATCTACTTCAAACTTCCATTGTTGTGTCTCACATTAATCCCTTACTACAAAAGTCTACTCAACCCATTTTCCTTAATTTAAGGTTCCTCAATTTAGTTGCCTATTGTTGTCCTCCAACCATTCTTTCACAAAATTTTACTTGTTTGATACAAAATAAGCCATAAAGAGCTCGTATGAACATTGAAAGAACAATCATTTTAGCTAAAAATAACCAACTTACTCACATTAGTGAAATACAATTTGGGCAAACTGAAAGAACAAAAGAATAGGCTAAAGTAGCTTCTTGACTAGAAGAACATAGGCTATTGAGCCAATTTGACCCATAACACCTATTAGAGCCCAATCTAAATAATGCACAAATTTTCTTAATTTCAAGCCCCCATGAGCATTTGACCTTGTTATGCCCATCCATTATCACCATTATTTGAGAAATCTTTGTAATGGTCCCTATTAGCCAATTTTTCAATGGTGTTTTTTGTCATCCTCTATATAAAAGAAGTTATAAGAATCTGAAAAAATCTTATGTCAAGGAAGTTTCTACTATTTTCATAGTACGATGGACTTTATTAGACTACCAAACATTTCTTGCTCATCCAGTATTACTCCCAATGTCCAATCCCACTCAAAAGTCCCACAAAATCTCTTGAGCCATCACTTTCTTCAACTTCCATAGTGAATTTGATATCATGAGATTGGTGGCTAAGGTATGATAGGAAATAGTTGACTTAAGGACTTTCACTTTCTTTTGAAATTCTTTATACAAAGACTAGCAACTATGGGAAAGAGAGGAGATCACATTCCCCCGTCTTTCTTTTCTTTATTAATATCACCTAGGCAACTTTAAAAAGTTAGATCTAAGGTAAATTTGACTAGCTTTTAAGTTTCATTGTTTCATAATTCTCTAACAATTTTAATAGCTTCATCATTGGGAGAATCTTAGTGAAAAGGGAAACAATAGTAAAACTATCTAGAATGCCATGGTCATCTAATTTCAAATAGTTTATTTTTATTACCAATAGCAATGGATTCTTTTATTGATAGGGAGGCTACCTAGTTTGCCATCAATTAGATTTTTGGACGGTTTGCTTCTATCCCTTCCCGGGTTCCAAGTCTACCCCTCTAGACTTCTAAGTGCTTCCCTACCAGTATTTGCTTACCACACTCGATACAAGCTCATAAAGAAGCTTGTTCTCCATGCTCCTAGATTCTGTCACTATGAGTTGCAAAGGTGTAGGACTACCCTTGCTTACTCACAGTCTATAAAGTCATCATCCTGTTTGATTTTGCAATCAGACTTCTACACCACTCCTCCCCTGCACTTACTCCTTTATGGTCACTAAAACCTAGCCAAACTTCTTCCAAGCTCACCTAGGCTTAGTATGCAAAAATGGTGATTGCCATTTCCTGGTTTCCTCCTACTACTACTCTACTCTTACTGTACATTTTCGGCTCTTCCTGAAGAACTCCAATGGCCATGTGGATCCTGCGATGGAGGTTCAAGACAGAGTCATATTTACACTATGAATTCAAAACAAAGAAACGAACAACAAAAAGGAAACTTTAATTACAGAATTGTAATGAAAAACTTAACAAAAACAAGACGTACAACACTCAGCAATAGAAAACCAGAAAAAAAAAACTTGTATGTATTTCTCTTATGTTTCCTGTAGTATCCAACCAATCCAATGCCTTACAATTAGACTTTTATAACTCATCCATCCGTCATGAAACACAAATGGTTACAAACTGGAGAAAACGGTTTCATAACGTGTCATCAGCGTAGCCTCAGAACCTGGCTTTTGATGCTCATTGGTGACTTGCAAAGTTCGCACTTTTCCATCGAGTCATCATGAAGACAAACAAAACAGCTATCCCGATCGTCCGCTCTTGCTCAATCTCTCTTTTTGCGCTCCACCACATGGCACCCCTTGATTGGCTCTAGGGTCCCTGCCCTGCCACCTTAGCATGGCCTCACTAACCCCCCTGAATGGAGCTCTTCTTTGTCACTGGGTCCCACCATGGTCGCCAAGTCGCGGGAAATAAACTTTGTGCATCTCGCCATAGCGATATAGCGACGATCATCTGATCATCCCGGACTTGCTCACTCGTTAACTTGCATGAGCCTCTCTCTTGTCAGGCCCCACCTTGGTCGCCAAGTCACGGGAGATAACTTTCGAGCATCTTTATCATGTGGTATAGCGATCGTCGTTGATCCACCTTCAACCTGTAGGGTCGTTAACTCGCCTCTTTTTTTATGCACGTGCTTTGTCGCCAAGTCGTGAGGATTATCTGGTGATCATCTTCCCATCGCGGTATAGCGACAGCAATAGGATCATCCGCGATCACTGTCCGAGTATAGGTCAAGTTAAACATCGGGGAAACTTGAAACTACTCCTTCCGATACTCGATAACAATACTCTGGGCACAGACAACTTATTGGGGTAAGACTTGCCGATTGGGGGTAGGACTTGCCGAAAAGAGAAATTTAAAAACTTTCAATTAAACAACCATACAAATGGACTAGAGCCAGTCCTTATGTATATGCATGACCACTGGAAGGTCTCCCAAGCCAAAATTGGTTAAGGGCATTTCAACCCTTAGGTGCTCCTGCACCATACTCCCCCCAAAACAAAGAAGTCAAGTGATTGTGCTCGGTAGCAAGGAAAGATCAATTCCTGACTTAACAAAGTCTGATTCAGGGACCAAGGTCGGTTCAGAATCAGGTTTATGCATCCACTTAACCAAATGTTCCATGTAGACCTATTGTCTAGTCTTCTTGAGAACGCGGGAATCCAACACTTTCTCAGCCTGAGGCATGGAAGGAGAAAGTAATGGCAGGTCGGCAAGTGACTGTTAAACATCTGAAACTCGGCCATCCTCCTTAGGAAGTTGTCCCTTGTAGACAACCAAATCTGCGACATTGAAAATGGGAGACAAAGCAATATCAGATGGCAAATCAATCTTATAAGCATTAGAGCCATACTTGGCTAAAAATTTACATGGGCCTATTCTCCTCATGTGTAGCTTGCTAGGAACCCCTTTCTGAAGTCGAGCCTTGTTCAAATATACCATCACCAAATCTCCAACTAAAAATTGCACATCTCTCCAGGTGGTATCAACTCTGGCTTTAACTTTTTGTGAAGAATCTTGGAGAGTGCGCCTGACTTGGTCATGAACCTCCTTCATAGATTGAGTGACATCATCAGCTTGACCACTTCTGTGCGACAAATTACCAAGATCTTGTAATTGCATAATACCTCGTGGGTGCATACCATACACTATCTCAAAAGGACTCTTCCCAGTAGACCCGTTGACACTGTCATTGTACGCAAACTCTGCCTAGTGAAGAACCTGATCCCAACTCTATCCATGCTCTTTTGTCAAACACCTTAAAAGGTTTCCAAGTGTCTTATTGACTACCTCTGTTTGACCATCTATTTGGGGATGATAGGCTGAACCAAAAGACAAATTAGTTCTCAGTCTTTCCCAAAGAGTTTTGCAAAAATGTCCAAGGAATTTGACATCTCTATCTGAAACAATACTAACCGGCAAACCCGTGGATTCTTATAACCTCCTTGAAAAACAAGTGTGCAATGTGACTAGCATCATGGGTAGTTTTACAAGAAACAAAATGTGCCATCTTACTGAATTTGTCAACAACAACAAAAATGTTATCACAGCCAAGCTTTGTTTTGGGTAATCCAACCACAAAATCCATACTGACACATTCTCATGGCCTTGTAGGAATAGGTAATGGCTAATAAAAACCAGCATTAGTAGTTGTACCTTTAGCTTTCTGACAAACCATACATTGCTCAACATACCTTTGATATCCCTCTGCATTCTGGGCCAATAGTAGAACCTCTGAACAAGATCCAATGTCTTATTAAGGCCAAAATGACCACTCAAACATCCATTGTGCTTTTCTTGGATCAGATTTTCCCTCATTGATCCTTTGGGAACACACAGTTGTCCACCTTTAAATTGTAAACCATTCTGCAAAGGAAAGTTAGCATATTCACTATGAAAGTGATTCTGAAATTCTTGACAAACCTTGTAAATGGCTACAAAATCTTCATCATTGGGGTACAAATCCTTGAAGTAATCAAATTCCAATACTCTGAATCTGCACTTCTTGCACTCTTAGTAGCCTTCTACTCAAAGCATGTGCTACTTTATTACACTGTCCTTTCTTATGCTTAATAGAAAAAGTATATGACTACAAATACTCAACCCATTTAACATGCCTATGACTCAACTTATCTTGTAAATTCAGAAAACTTAAAGCTTGATTATCTGTATAAACAACAAACTCTTTAGGTAACAAGTAGTGCCTCCACTTCCTAAGAGCTTGGACAAGAGCATACAACTTGAGATCATAGGATGAATATTTCTTCTTGGTATCATTGAGCTTCTCACTAATGAAAGCTATAGGTATATTCTCTTGACTCAAAACAACACCAACTACTATATGACTTGCATCACATTCAATTGTGAACAACTTATCAAAATTAGGAAGAATGAGTACAGATTGTGTAGCTACCTTTTGTTTCAAAAGTTCAAACCCTTTGTTAGTTGCATTGGTCCACTGAAACTTAGTCTTAACTCCTCCTTTGATGGTATCCAGCATGGGTGCACAAATCTCACTGAACCCTCTGATAAACTTCTTGTAGAACTATGACAAACCATGAAAACTTCTTACTTCACTTGTTGTCTTTGGTGTTGGCCAATTTGTGATGGCTTCCACCTTTGATGTGTTCATCTTCAAATCTCCTCCTGAAACTACAAATCCAACATAGACAAGTTCCTGCTTCACAAACTCACACTTCTCCATGTTTATTGTTAGTTGCTCATCATACAATTTTTGCAATACAATACTAAGATGCTCTAGATGTTCCTCTTTAATTCTACTAAAAATCAAGATATCATCTAGGTATACAACAACAAATTTACCAATAAAATCTTTCAGCACTTCATTCATGAGTCTCATGAATGTACTGGGAGCATTACTAAGACCAAATGGCATAACAAGCCACTCATAAAGTCCTTTATTGGTTTTGAAGGTTGTTTTCCATTCATCACCTTCTTTTATCCTGATCTAGTGGTATCCACTCTTGAGATCAATCTTAGTGAAGTACTTTGCACCTCCCAAGCAATCCATCAAGTCTTGAATTCTTGGGATAGGAAATATGTACCTGATAGTGATTCTATTTATGGCTCTTGAATCTGTGCATAGCCTCCATGTTCCTCCTTTCTTGGGTGCTAACACTATAGGTACGACACAAGGACTTATGCTCTTTTTTATCAACCCTTGGTCCAACAATTCTTCGACTTGTCTAGCCACTTCCTTGTTCTGTTCAGGAGTCATCTTATAGGCTTCTTTGTTGGGTAATGATGCTCCTGGAATGAAATCAATCTAATGGCTTATGGCTCTAATAGGAAGTAGGGTTGCTAGTGCTCCATCACTTATGATCGCTTTGAAGTTGTCTAGTATCTGCTGCACTTCATGAGGTATTTGAACCTTCTTTTCTTGCTTTGCTTCCCTTGGTTTCACTATAAGAGCAAACCCCACTCCTTCTCCTTCCTTGAGAGTGTTAATGAACTCTTTCACCTACCAGTAACGCATTTGGGGCTTTAGTTTTGCTACTCTCTCTTTCATCACTTAGGGACTGAATATGGTATGTAACTCCTTCCTTTTGAGAAGTAAGAGTTCTTCTCTCCGTTGTAAATGGCCTTTCTGTCAAACTGCCATGGTCTACCAAGAAGTAGATGGCAAGAATCCATAGGCAGGATGCCACGCAATACTTTATCCTTGTAACTGCCTATGTTGAACCCGGCCCATGTTTGTTCATTCACTACCGCATGTTGCTCCTTGTTGAGCCAAGTGACCCTATATGGATTACTATGTGGAATTCTTTTCAACTTCAATTTACTTACTGCTTCTTCTGACATAATGTTGTCAATAGACCTTGAGTCTATCACCACTCTACAAACCTTACCAAGGACCTTGCATTTGATTCTAAACAAAGCTCTTCTTTGATTTGGTTCTTCTTTGATTGGTTCCTTAATCAAGACTCTTCTCATCATTAAATTTTCTCTATCTTCAAGAGCTAAGCTCACACCTTGTGTCTTGCTGATTTCTGCATCTTCTTGCGCATATGTCACTCTTCTTTCACTTCCTTGAGAAGAAGAGGATTTCTCTGGACATCTATAGGCAGGGTGATCCAACTTTTGGCAATTGTAACACTTCATGGTGGAGAAGTAGGACCCTCTTCCCGATCCACTAATCTACCTCTTCCTAGGTTGCTTGATGATCCCCTTCCTCTATAGCTGCTCTTTCTATGTGAATCCTCACTTTGCTCTATAAGTTTGGACTCTCTTTGGGACCTTTGATCTGCTCCTCTTCCACCAAAACTGCCTCTTTGGCCTCTACCATCTTTTCCTCTGCCTCTTCCTCTGTTGCTTTGTTCTTGCTTTTTTTTACTCTTTTCCTCCACCTTCAGTGCCAATTGATAGCACTTATGCACGGTGTTAAGACATAACAAACTCAACTCCTCTTGAATATTCCATCTCAAGCCATTCAAGTATCTGGCTACCTTGATGCTCTCATCCTCTACCACCTTGGATCTCAGACACAACTTCTGAAATTCCTCAACTTAGTTGCTCACATCCAAGTCTCTTTGTCTCAGGTATTGTCTCCTTTTGTGTGGTTAGATCTCATAATCTTCAGGGACATAGGCTTCCCTCACCTTGGCTACCATTCCGTTCCAACTGGCTATTTAGTTCTTACCCTCTTTTTGCCTTTCTTCTTGGATAAATTTCCACCAAGTCAAGGCTACTCCTCTCAGTCTAGAGTTAACTACCTTCACCTTTTGGGCTTCACTAATTCCATCACACTCAAAGTGATTCTCCAATCCTTCAATCCATTCCATAACTACTTCAGGCTCCATTTTCCCATAAAAAAGTGGCACTCCTTCTAGGGATTTTCCTCCTAAGCCTTTAATTGCTTTAAGGAAAGGTTCTTCAAGTAGGACAGGATCTGGGGCAGGTATCCTATCCTCTTCCACTGATTCTTTACCCTTCCCTTCACTGACCTGGATTGCTGCCTTCTCAGTTTTATCCTCAACTACGTCTAGTTTTCTCTCCAATTGTAGCAATCTTTCTTTCAAGAGTCTATTCTCTTCCTCCTGATCTTTTACCTTCTTGGCTAACTCTGCATTGGTCACCATTCTGGAACTATTTTCTCCTACTGATTTAGTATCTGACATCAACTACTTTCTTCCCAAGTCTAAACTTGCTCTGATACCAATATGATAGGGTGGCTACCTAGTTTGTCATTAATTAGATTTCTTGATGGTTTGCTATCCCTTCCCGGGTTCCAAGTCTAGCCCTCTAGACTTCTAAGTGCTTCCCCACCAGTATTTGCTTACCACACTCGATACAAGCTCATAAAGAAGCTTATTCTCCATGCTCCTAGATTCTATCACTATGAGTTGCAAAGGTGTAGGACTACCCTTGCTTAATCGCAATCTATAAAGTCATCATCCTATCTGATTTTGCAATCAAACTTCTACACCAATCCTCCCCTGCATTTACTCCTTTACGGTCACTGAAACCTAGCCGGACTTCTTCCAAGCTCACCTAGGCTCAATATGCAGAAATGGCGATTGCCATTTCATGGTTTCCTCCTACTGCTACTCTACTCTTACTATACATTTTTGGCTCTTCTTGAAGAACTCCAATGGTCGTGTGGATCCTGCGGTGGAGGTTCAAGACAGAGCCATATTTACACTGTGAATTCAAAACAAAGAAACGAACAACAAAAAGGAAACTTTAATTACAGAATTGTAATAAAAAACTTAACAAAAACAAGACGTACAATACTCAGCGATAAGAAACCAGAAAAAAAAACTTGTATGTATTTCTCTTGTGTTTCTTGTAGTATCCAACCAATCCAACGCCTTACAATTAGACTTTTATAGCTCATCCATCCGTCATGAAACACAAACAGTTACAAACTGGAGAAAACGGTTTCATAACATGTCATCAGCATAGCCTCAGAACCTGGCTTCCAATGCCCGTTGGTGACTCGCAAAGTTCGCACTTTTCCATCGGGTTGTCGTGAAGACAACCAAACAGCTCTCTCGATCGTCCAATCTTGCTCGATCTCTCTTTTTGTGCTCCGCCACATGGCACCCCCTGATTGGCTCTGGGGTCCCTGCCCTACCACCTTAGCATGGCCTCACTAACCGCCCGGAATGGAGCTCTTCTTTGTCACTGGGTCCCACCATGGTCGCCAAGTCGCGGGAATAAACTTTGTGCATCTCGCCATAGCGGTATAGCGACGATCATC
Organism: Cryptomeria japonica; assembly: GCF_030272615.1. Lineage (NCBI taxonomy): Eukaryota > Viridiplantae > Streptophyta > Pinopsida > Cupressales > Cupressaceae > Cryptomeria > Cryptomeria japonica. Next base: position 162,739,912 of record NC_081415.1, on the reverse strand, counting down.
CAACCATCCCAGACTTGCTCACTCGTTAACTTGCATGAGCTTCTCTCTTGTGGGGCCCCACTTTGGTCACCAAGTCGCGGGAGATAACTTTCGAGCATCTTTATCATGCGGTATAGCGACCGTCGTTGATCCACCTTCAACCTGTAGGGTCATTAACTCGCCTCTTTTTTTATGCACGTGCTTTGTCGCCAAGTCGTGAGGATTATCTGGTGATCATATTCCCATCGCGGTATAGCGACAGCCGTAGGATCATCCGCGTTCACCGTTCAAGTATAGGTCAAGTTAAACATCAGGGAAACTTGAAACTACTCCTCCTGATACCCGATAACAATACTCCGAGCACTGACGACTTGTCGGTGTAAGACTTGCCGATCAAGGGTAGGTCTTGCCGAAAAGAGAAATTTAAAAACTTTCAATTAAACAACCATACAAATGGACTAGAGCCAATCCTTATGTATATACATGACCACTGGAAGGTCTCCCAAGCCAAAATTGGTTAAGGGCATTTCAACCCTTAGGTGCTCTTGCACCATTTCTGCATTAAGTAGTTTCCCCTATGAACGTTTAAATTTTTTTAGCTATAAACTAGCTGAGTTGTATGTGAGAGAGTGTATCATGTCTACTATTGATCTCAAGAAAACACTAGGCTTATTAACTTTAGGTACCACACATATTCTAGGTACAATGGGAGCCTTAGGTTTGAGTACATTTTCTTCATTCCTCCTCAATTATCAATGTTCTATAGCCTTGTTTGTTTCTCTTTATCAGTTTATTTATGGGATCCTTATGTGCTAGTTTGAACTACCACTATTCATTGGATGGTCCCTCATCTTCTCCACGATCATCATGGTTAATAACTATACTAGCATCCCTTTGTTAGGCTTAACATAATGAGATCCCTATTATTATGAAGAGACTTTAGTGCCAATTATTTGTATTTTTCTTATGACGCTCTTTAGTAGTTTGGTTCCTCATAATTTATTTGTATACTGAATCAAAGTAAGAAAACTAAATTGAATAAGTCAATCAGAAGGCTGCCAAGAAATAAATAAAATTATAGCATCCCTTACAATTCAAGAAAAACTTGGAATAAGGAAAGAACCCCAAAGCCAACTTACAAACCAGAGATCTTACTACAAAATTTCAGATTCCCATGCTAATGGCTCTTCTCATAATTCGCAAAGCAACCTGTCTAACTTCCTCCATAATATACAAAGGAAAATCCTAAGTAGCACTCTTTATCCCCTCTAGTAGTTATTCATGTAAAATGTTGCAGGGGGCAATAGCAAAATCCAGAAGCTCACTATACTTATATTATTAGTTGAAATAAAGGAGGGGTAAAAATTTATTAAAGACCAGAAGAAGTACAAAGGGAGGGCATTACATAGCCTTATCACTATACTTATTATTAGACCATCTAAAGTTGCCAAAGAAAAGTTGACGAGATTATGAATTATTTCACCTGAAACGGTAATTTGCCAAGAGTATAAGGTAGAAACATGTTTATTTTTAGCCGCAATTTTATTTTCTCAAAAATATTTATTTAAGAACATGAGGTTTTCATGGTCCATGGGAGTGTAAGAAAAAGCTTCAAGATTGAAAAAATAAAAAACTGTTTTTAATTATTATCTAAGTGACATCTATGTGAGGCATGTTGATGGTCATTTTCCTGTAACATGCAGAAATATTACAGTGAAGTACCCATTCTGTTGGGGGGCGAACTGAACCAATGAAATATAGAAAATGAAAGCTGAAAACAGAGGAAATTGGTGAATATATTGACTGAAGAATTTCTCCCTGAGGGTACTAAGAATAACATCCTTAAGCAGGTGCCAATATAATTCAATTACTTGATAGGTTTTCACGGTCCGTTAGAATGAGGGAAGAGGTTTTGGAAAAATCTGTGTTACTTGATATTTAACACCCTCTATTTCTTGATATAGATTGAACTGAGAAAGACAAAATACAACCAAAGTGAAATGTAATTGCTGTAAAACTAACCACTACCCCAGTTGGTTGGATGTACAACTATCTTCTTTCAAGAACATCATGCAAAAACAACCTATTACATCACTTAGCGAAAAGAAAAACTAAAATAGTATCTTCTAGATCAATGAGTTTTAGGCTTTTAGCACATAATGAATATAAGCACGTCCCAGAATCTATCAATTGGTAGATAAATGCTTCAAAATGAACATTTCTCATTCTAATTCGAAGCAGTAAAATGATGGTGCTTTGTTCTTTAATGAAGCTTGTTTAGAGCATTTAAAATAATATCATGGCAAGAGGACCTTCACAGGTCATTAGAATAAGTATATTAGCACAGGAGAGGAATCTACAACATCAACCCAGGGACTTGCAAACTCAAGTCTTCTTTCAAATTGACAGTTACATGGTTCACACGGTCCACTGAGGATGCATGTATCTTACATCCCTCAAGAGAAACATACTTGAGCCATAAATGCATGATTTCCTTGTCCATGTATTCTATGTAAGTGCTGGTATGAAAACTGATAGAAGCGAAATTCCACAGCCTAGTTTTGCAATAACACAATCTAACAATGACTAGAAAATCAAGCCCTCCTCTGATGAACATATTGATCACCCCGTCAACTTGTATCAGGCACATATCATTTCTCGATCTTGTGCCCAGCCTGAAAAGTAACCTACTTGAACTTGAAGGCAACGTAGGTTCAAATAATCTGTAAAGCATTTAAATTGAATAGAGCAGAGAATGAAATACACTTTCTTCTGAATTTGATCCTATATAATATTATATTAGACACAATTACATTGATATTTGCAATCATAACCATGAGAGTAAAATTAAACCTAGACAATCAAACAAAACTTTGATACTTAATCAGAGAAGCAGAACCATAAAACAAATTCTTAATCAAGTAGATATACCTTAAGTTCTGCAGACCAGTTTGGCCTAAAGAGAATTAAAAATCATTACATCTTATTTATGCTATTTTTCCAACTCATCCGTATAAAGGCCTCAACATAAGATAAAGGTCTTCCCTCCCATGGCTGGCTTCAGCACACCTAACTTTGAGAAAGTTATCATGGAAATGATGCAATATAAATTTCAAATTTTTGTTCTCTTTTTGACAAACTTCTGTCTCATGCTTACGAGTAGTTTACCATTTTGAATTTTCTCAGTTTTCAATACCTGTAAAGAACATATGGATTTGTTGGCTTGATTTGATCATGAAAAGTAGCTAAAGCATAGAGGACTGCTATCTGAGAATGGACTGCTGTTGTTGAAGTTGATTAGGTCACTTATAAATTAGTCTCTGTGCAAGGGCTCCCAGATATGGAGTTATCTGACTTCTTGTTATGATTTAAGGGAATGTCATTGTGGGAATTGACGGGCACAGATCCATTTAAACAATTGTCATAACAATCCAAATTGGTAGATAAAAGGCTAATTAATTTTGTTCTTTAAATACACTTGAAAAATCTCTGATAATGAATGACGATGGTGAGGACTGTTTGAGTATTGTAGAATATGTTTCTCTTCATCCCAGAACTGAATTGGAAAGGAAGAGGTCTTCCAACATAGACAAATTTAATATAAACCACCAATCTAGAGAACATCTCAACTCAAACAAGTGGCAATCTTGGGAAGATTTTTGAAGATTTTTTACAATCATTTTTCAGTATATTCTACATTTTTGTATTTTGCATTTTTTAACCCTTTCTAACACAATTTGGCAATGCACCTCTCCAGTTGGTGGAGACAGCATGATGGAGTTTGAAATTTATCCCCCTTAAACGGTAGGAAAGTGTGGACTGTAGCTTCAAGGTGGCTGCAATGCACGTTCCATTCCAAGAGGCAGGCACAGGCCTGGCAAGTTTGGAGGCTTATGGTCTATCCAGTGAGGCTGTGAAGTCAGCTCTAGGCCCCTTACTGTCAGTGTGAAGGAGCATAAAGTCCTGTTTATTTCTTGCAAACTGGGCAATGCCAGCAGAGTATGTGAATCTTCAGAGGCAAAGTAAAACTGGAATATCTTTGTTTCAATCTGATAGGTGGTGTGTTAGCAAACGAACTGCAAGCAATGGTGGGTAAGAATGAGTCAACAAGATTGGCTCCTCAAATGCAAGGGCTACATCTGATCCCTTGTTTTGGTGAGAACACAACCTTTCTTTGGATCATGAAGTTGTTTGTGATGATAAAAAGTTTTCTAGTAAAAGGGTTTAATGCTTTATGGCCAAGACTAGTAGATCTGCATGTTTGGATAATGAAAATTTGGACTGAAAGAAAAAACAGTACTATTGAAATTTATCTTAGTGCTCAAGCATTCTTTGTCTTGGAGTGACAATTTGTGGAAGATACATAGTTTATCCTAGCCAATGGGCCATGGTTTTGGGATAAGTTGGTGCTTTTGTTAAAGCCATGGTTTCTGTAGTTTAATTCAATGACTAATTTCAATTATGCCAATTTGGAGTAGGCTGCCTTATCTTCCACTTTGGTTTTGGTGGATGCCTATTATCCAAGGTTGCATGGGTACGGGGGTACTTGGAGACATCAGAGACTGGTACTGGTGTTGGTGTTGGAAATAAGCCACACCCGGACCGACGATGGACTGGTCCAAGAAGGGCCAGTAGCTCAGTGGTAGAGCACTCCAGCAGCGTATGGAAGGTCCTAGGTTCGAGTCCTAGCTGGTCCATGTCTCAACATGGTATCTGAGCCAGGTCTAGGCTAGGAGCCCCAAGCACACAAGAGGTGTGGCTTAAGGGGGGGTGTTGGTGTTGGAAATAAGCCACACCCGAACCGATGATGGACAGGTCCAAGAAGGGCCAGTAGCTCAGTGGTAGAGCACTCCAGCAGCGTATGGAAGGTCCTAGGTTCGAGTCCTAGCTGGTCCATGTCTCAACAACTGGTACTGGTACAGCCATTTTTTCAAAATAGGAGACGGGGGTGCTTGGAGATGCCAATTTTTTTTTTAATATAGTTTAATAATTTATAGCAAATCTGAAAATATAATAATGACATTGAACTTCCAAAACAAGAATTAACATTTAACATTAGCTTTGAAGTTTAGGTACATAAATGTGAAATGAGTCAAATCAAAATATCATACAATCATTGTGTCAAAGTTTCAAACTGATTAGTGATTACATATTGAAAATAGCTTGATAAGTAGCAAGTTGATATGCAAACAAAAAGCTAAAAACAAAAATCAGAAATCTTATATCTATCATCTACTCTTCTATGCCATGATCATCCATATCAAGGTCCTCAACTATGAGGCTCTCCAAATAGTCATCACTCTCAAGTTTAGGTTCCTCTGATGTTAGAATAATAGGGGGTAAATCAGCTAGTCCATCTGCTTCAACCCCTTCATCCAGAATGTCTGCAACTTCTCCATTAGGTGAAATTTGATCCCATTTTGCTGAAGGACCCTCATTGTATCCAGGAACTACACAAGAGAGAAGATGAAGTGAGCTATAAATGTACACCAGGTTCTCTGCTTTCTTTGATCCTAATCGGTTCCTCTTTAGTGAATGAATGAACTCATAAGTACTCCAATTTCTCTCACAAGATGAAGAGTTGGCTACTTGTGAGAGCAATCGTATTGCAAATGATTGCAATTCAGGGGCTTCACTTCCATGGTTCCCGCCACTCTATAGGGTCTTTCTTTGCTTTCATATCATATATAGCTTCCATGGAACCAAAAACATCTCACCCATAGGAAAACTTATTCTATTGAGTTCTCAAAATTGAAGCATCCTCACCTTGGCCATAAATCTTTTTAACCACTGCCCAAAATCCCTTCATTACCTCTCTATCCTGATGTGGAGCCCTCTTTTTGGTCACTTCTGTATCATACCATTTAGGATTAAGGGCATATGCAGCACAATGAAGAGGTGTGTTAAGTTTGTTCCACCTTCCATGTAACTTTTCCTCTATCAAAGGATATAGAGAAATATCTTTTGCATCTGTCATCTTCTTGACTCTTTCACACATGGAATCTATTGCTTCATAAACCTCTCCCAAACATGCCATGTCTGAATCTGCAAATCTGATCACCTTACATATGGGCTTAATAAAGTCCACAACAAACTTAATATTAGCCCAAAAATGCTCATCAAGGACCATAACTCTCACCTCAACTGCAATATCTGATGTAGATTGCTTCCAAGCTGCCCATGCATCGCTAACAACTACGGAACACAAAGCTCCTTTGACTTCACAAAGGCGGTCAAGAAGAATGAAGTAAGATGCAAAACGTGTATCAGCAGGTTTGAGAAGTTCCACCTTGGCCAATTTACGATAAATGGCTTGTGTGTGGTGATGGCTACATATGAACATTTGTATTTTTCTGCCATTCTCTGAGATCTGATATCCATTGGAACTTGCCAATATCTTTAAGTGCATTATTCAATGAACGCACACAACATGGTGTCCAAAATATCTGTCTGTACCTTTTTCGCACCAACATGCATGTTGCTTTACAAACAGGGGCAGAATTAGTAACAAATTGGACTACATGTGATGCCCCCACCTCCTCAATGCTGTCACATAGCTGGTTATGAAAAAATTCTTGTAAATGATGTTCAATTTACATTCAATATGCAAGTTATATTTTATTAAAATAATCTTGTTGTATATATTATTGACTTAATGTATGAATCTGACTATCTTCTTGTTTGTGGCAGGTGAGAGGAGCATTTAATATTTTTCTATGTCCTATCTCACGAATGCCACTCAATATAAGTATATAACAAATGGGGTACGATCAAGCAATGCATTACTTGATCATGCCTCTTTGTTTATACTAAACAAATGCATATTCATTGTTAATACCAATCGGTGTGGAAGTATTTTAACAACCGATGACTATCGGTGTTTGCACAATGCTAACAGCCGATAGTTATCAGCATGTTAGCCTTAACAACCGATAACTATCAATGTAGGCTTAACACCCAATAACTATCGTTAGCCTTTATTATTATGCCACCCGATATATCATATGCAACCCGATATTAATCGGTGTTTTTGATTAATCATTTATTTATCATTAATTATGTTAATCGATGTAAATCGAAATGCAAGATTTAGTAATCGATGAACATAAACAAAATATATGGTATGATTATCAATGAATAGGTTATTTATATGCAAATGTAGAATGGCTATCAAAGAGGAATTAATTGTTTGAAGGTTTTATCATAGTTATCGATATGATAAATGATTGAATGAGAGACTTCATTTATCTCTCATTCAATCATTTATCTTACCGAAGCTATCATGCATTAACACTCCCTCTTAGCTAGGTAAGATGAATGTAAACAATATATTCAAGCATCACAATTCAAATGATAGTTAGCATTTTAGACATTCTTAGGAAATCATACCACCTAATAATATGATATGAAGTATCACCTAAACACGTGATACTGAAGTCCATCACATCAATCTTGTGATTGACAGGATATCACTTAAGCATGTGATATCAGTATTGCCTACACACGCAATACTTCAGGATAATCATATGAGGAAGATCAATTTCTCATCTTATCCAAGTTGTGATATGTGCACTAACACTTTATACAAATGTTTTATCACAACACAATCATGGCACATCCATGACACACCAGAGATCCAACATGATAACTGGTTTGGACATTATAAGATCGTCACCTTATAATGTCCCCATACAAGTGTTCACTATCGTGAGAAATCGTCACCTCTTAGATATGAACCCAGGGGATAGAATCCAAAAAATTGTCCTATCATGACAAAGAGGTTTACACATTAAACATCTTATAGGTATGCAAATATAGATTACAAAGCAAATTACCTTTCTATCATACCTAAACCTTTTCTGAAGTGATCAACCTTCACTCTGGAAAGAGGTTTGGTCAGAATATCTGCAGTTTGATCTCCTGTACAAACATATTGTAGTTGGATTGCATTCCTATCTACCATATCTCGCACATAGTGGTATGGAATCTCAATATGCTTGGATCTGTCATGAAACACTGGGTTTACTGAAAGTTTAGTGCAGCTCTGGTTGTCACAGTGTATAACAGTGGGTTTCATAGGTTCTCCAAACAACCCCACAAGCAACTTCCTAAGCCATACTGCCTCTCGGGCAGCCATAGAAGCTGCAATGTATTCTGCCTCGGTGGAGCTTTGAGCTACAAAAGACTGCTTCCTACTGATCCAAGATATCATAGCTGAACCTAGACTGAAGCAACACCCTGAAGTTCTTTTTCTGTCTGTCACACTTCCAGCCCAATCTGAATCTGTAAATCCATGTAGGTTTATATCAACTTTCTCATATTTGAGACCAAGGTTTAGGGTACCTTGTAGGTATCTCATAATGTGTTTTAATGCAACTAGGTGTATCTCCTTCGGTTCACACATAAACTGACTTAGAGCATTAACTGCATAACAGATATCTGGTCTTGTATTTACCAGGTACATCAGGGACCCAATCATCTGTCTGTATTGAGTTGGATCAGCGGGTTGTGACTTTGCTGCTGCTTCTTTAAGTTTATGTAAGTTGGTTTCCATAGGAGAGGTCATGGGTCTACAGTTTAGCATTCCAAATCTCTTCAAAATATCCAAGGTGTACTTTCCTTGGTTTAGTATAATGTTGTCAGAATTCTGCCATACTTCCAATCCTAGGAAGTAATGAAGGAGTCCTAAGTCCATATCAAATTCTTTAGATAGATCATTCTTGCATTGATCTATAAGGCGATCATTTCCTGTGATTAATAAGTCATCAACATATAAAATCAATATTAGCATATCACCTTTATTTCTTTTGTAGTAGAGGTTAGGATCTGCATCATTTTTGGAGAAACCTAGTCCTGAGAGATAGGTGTCAATTCTTTCATACCAAGCCCTTGGAGCCTGTTTGAGCCCATAGAGAGCTTTCTTGAGTCTACACACATGAGACTCTGCATCATGAATTTCAAAACCTTCAGGTTGTTCTAGGTAGACTTCTTCTGAGATCTCACCATTTAGAAAAGTTGTCTTAACATCCATTTGGTGTACCTTCCACCCCTTTGCTGTTGCAATGGCTAATACAGCTTTTATTGATGTATACCTGGCAACAAGTGCAAAAATTTCTTCATAATCTATTCCCTCCATTTGTGAGAAGCCTCTGGCTACAAATCTGGCCTTGTGTTTTTCAATACTGTCCTTTGCAGCATGTTTGATCTTGAAAAGCCATTTAGATGAAACCATAGATTTCTTGGTTGGCCTAGAAACAATCTCCCAAACATCATTTTTCATAATGGACTGATACTCTTTAGACATGGCATCCTTCCATACTTGATGTTCAAGTGCATTTGATACATTGTTTGGTTCGGCTTTAGAGAGATCATTCATAAGGGTAACATAGCTAGTGAATTTATTAGGCCTTTTGCTTTCTCTAAAGGTTCGTAAAGGAGCAACAAACTTTTGAGCTTCTTCTACAGTTTTGGTGGCCCATAGTGGTCTTTTCTTGAGGTTTTCTCTAGGTGGACTTTGAGTTTCACTCATAGTTTCCTCAGGATTCTCCCTCTGAAGCTCAGAAGTAGGATCTCTATCCAAGCTAGAGTTGGGAATATAGACTTCACGATCTAGAGAGCTTTGGGCTCTTTTGAAGGCTAAGTTTTCTTCAAAGATCACATCCCTACTTAGTTTAATATTCTTTTGACCAGGTATATATATCTTGTAGGCTTTGGAGGTTTCACTATATCCTACAAAGATTCCCCTTTTTCCAGAAGGCTCTAATTTTAATCTTTTCTCCTTAGGTACATGAATATAGACAGGGCATCCAAAAATCCTAAGGTGGCTTATATCAGGTTTTGATTTAGTAAAAACTTCCTCAGGGGTCTTATCTTCAAGATGAGAGTGAGGACATCTGTTTTGAATATATACAGCAATGCTAGTTGCTTCTACCCAAAGGTTGATATTTAGATTCTGATCAAGAATCATAGCCTTGGCAGCTTCAACGATTGTCCTATTTTTCCTTTCTACTATCCCATTTTGTTGAGGGTTGTAAGGTATTGTTAACTCCCTCTTAATCCCTAATTTTTTACAAATCTCTTTAAATAATTCTGATGTGTATAATCCCCCATTATCAGTTCTTAGGGTTTTAATTTTGTTTCCTGAGTAATTTTCTGTTAGTGATTTGAATTCTTTAAACTTGTTAAGGATCTCTTTTGATTCTTTACATTTCAGAAAGTAGATCCAAGTTTTCCTAGAGTAGTCATCAATAAATATTACATAATATGGAAATCCCCCCAATGAATTTATAGACATAGGTCCACATACATCAGAATGAACTAACTCTAAAATTTTACTTGTTTTCCTAGTACTACTCTGAAAACCACCCTTAGTATTTTTACCTAGGGCACATCCTATGCGTGCCCCTAAATGATATTGCTTTAGCTTAGGTAGACCTGTGACAAGGTCTCCCATTGATGATAAAGCTCTAAAATTTAGGTGGCCTAGTCTTCTATGCCAAATTTCATTGACATCTGTAGTTTCATGAATCAGGGCTAAGTTGGGCTCTGTGCATAGCTCATACAAGTAGCCTTGTCTTTGACCAATTGTTTTAGCTTTCTTGATGGATGAGTTCTTTGGCCAAGCCAACACTTTGTTGTCCATGAAGGTCATTCTGTATCCATTGTCCTCCAATGTTGATATTGAGACTAGATTCCTCTTAATACCTGGAACATATAGCACTCCTCTAAGTTGTAATGATATACCTGACTTTAGTTTGATGGTGTAGTTTCCAACTCCTTTGATAGGGTGTGTAGAGTCATCTCCGATGGTTACCTCCTCATCATTCTCCTCTTTCATGGACTCTAGTACTTCTTTGAATCCTGTGATGTGTCTAGATGAGCCACTGTCAATCACCCAGGAGTTCACTTTGTTTGATGCTTGATTTGTGAGTGCTGAATAGAGCACATACTTCTTGGTGTCCTCTTCCCGTTTTGATTTTCCTGTTTTGGCAAATGTGGCTTCTTTAGCTCTTTCTGGACATTTGGCAACATAGTGCCCAAATTTGTCACATCTGTAACACTGAATTTGAGAGAGGTCCTTCTTGAAGGAGTTCTTGCTGTGACGACCTTTTCTCTTCTTGAATTGCTTTTGCTTGCCCTTTTTGTTTGAGTTTGTATTTAGAACTTGAAGATCTTCATCTATATTCTTTTGTTTGATCCCTTTCTTATTTTGCCTTGATTCCTCTTGGAGACAGTCAGCCTTTAGCCTATCGAATTTTGGAAAGTTATCCCTTGCACTGATGCCTTGGACAAATGTTTCCCAGATACTAGGCAACCCATCTAAAGCAATGAGGGTTAATTCTTTTCTTTGGATCTCATATCCAAGGATTGCCAGTTCATCCCTTAAGGTAGATATACGCATGAAGTAGGCATTGACCGATTCTCCTTTTATCATGGCTATATGATTTATCTCTCTTTTTAGAGCCAAGGTTCTATTGGCATTGGATATCTCAAAAGTCTTCAAGTGCTTTGAACATGTTGAAGGTTGTTTCATGTTTCTTTATAATGGGCATAATATTGTTCCTTACCCCATCAACTATGATTTTGATAGCCTTATCATTTCCTTCTCTCCAAATTGCTTTGTCAGGTTCAGTCTCAAGTTCTTTAGTTTCAGTCTTTACAAATGATTCAACTTTATTTTCTTTTAGAATCATTTGAATTCTGAATTTCCATGCGGAGAAGTCATCACCCCCTACGAGTCTTTCTTCAAATCTGATAGCGCTAGCCATTGATAGGATTGTGATGTTGAATATATACTTGATTTGAAATTTACGTAAAATTGAACAGCCTCAAGTTCGATTTAACTATAGCTCTGATACCATGTAAATGATGTTCAATTTACATTCAATATGCAAGTTATATTCTATTAAAATAATCTTGTTGTATATATTATTGACTTAATGTATGAATCTGACTATCTTCTTGTTTGTGGTAGGTGAGAGGAGCATTTAATATTTTTCTATGTCCTATCTCATGAATGCCACTCAATATAAGTATATAACAAATGGGGTACGATCAAGCAATGCCTTGATTGGTCATGACCGATCAAGACATTACTTGATCGTGCCTCTTTGTTTATACTAAACAAATGCATGTTCATTGTTAATACCAATCGGTGTGGAAGTATTTTAACAACCGATGACTATTGGTGTTTGCACAATGCTAACAGCCGATAGTTATCGTCATGTTAGCCTTAACAACCGATAACTATCGGTGTAGGCTTAACACCCGATAACTATCGGTAGCCTTTATTATTATGCCACCCGACATATCATATGCAACCCGATATTAATCGGTGTTTTTGATTAATCATTTATTTATCATTAATTATGTTAATCGATATAAATTGAAATGCAAGATTTAGTAATCGATGAACATAAACAAAATATATAGTATGATTATCAATGAATAGGTTATTTATATGCAAATGTAGAATGGCTATCAAAGAGGAATTAATTACTTGAAGGTTTTATCATAGTTATCGATATGATAAATGATTGAATGAGAGACTTCATTTATCTCTCATTCAATCATTTATCTTACCGAAGCTATCATGCATTAACAATTCTGCATTTTTTTCTTCCCCTGAACAATCTATTGCCTTCAAAAAGTAAGGCTCTTTGTTGCATGTTACCATGATATTAAGTAGTGGACGATTCCTAGCATCCATCCACCCATCCATCACAATACTAAATCTTTCTATAGCCCACACTCTTTTCAATGGTGCAGTTTGTTCCTCTAATCGAGTTTTTTCTTTATCAACTAGAGTAGTGTGAAGCTTTGTATATCTAGGTGGCTTGTAGCCTGCTGGTGCATTGTTGATCGCTTGGACCATCTCTCCATAGAAAGGTGAACGAGCAACATTAAATGGTATTCCATTTGCATAGAAGAATCGTGCAATCGCTGCATCAACTACTTCTCGACCTTGCACATCAAACAATCTATAATGTCCCCAATTTTAATAAAGTGAATTAATTAAGTGGTCCTAAATTTTAAATAATATCATAAGGACATATTTAATGAATTAATTTAATTATTAAATAAAGGGGCCCAAATTAATAAAATAATAAACTATTGTCGGCCTTCTTGTAACCCTTCGGGAAACTTTCTGGAGCCCATTTATAAAGCCGAGTTTGGCATAATTGTAGGTATGGTGAATTTTATATTTTCTTTGTATTTGCGAATTCCAGTTGGAGTTTGGCACTGTTGCAGTTTCTAAGGTGCAAGATCCTCCCTATTCTGTAATCGCAGTTTTGGTGGTTAGCCACCCTAGTCTGCCGTTGGAGATATCATTTCTAATATTTCACTTTGTACTTCATTGTCGGATCTATCCCTACTGTGTGGAAATATAATTACAAATATCTGGTTCTTGGCCATTCAATGTTGTTGGTGTATACTCTGTGTTGATAATTCATTCATGTATCTACAATAATCTTATCGACGGAGGAATTATCTACAATTGGACCCTGTTGTGACGTATTCACACATTGCCCCATTGCAAATGGGGACCCCTTCTTTTTTCTTTCTAGGGTTTGTTTTCTAGGTTTTTAGGGTTTGTCTGTTAGCCTTTGCATTTTGAGTGTCACCAGGGGATCAATAGGATGGTAGGCTTCGCTTGAGCCAGGGGAGTCAGCAGGTGCTCCAGGTTAGGGTTTCTTTGAGAGTCTTCCTTAGGGGCTAGTTTTGCTCTTGTTGCTAATTGTGTCTTGCTTTGTGAGTGGGTATCATTCTTGAAGGTCTGAGCTAGGTCAAGTTGGTGAGTGATGAAGTCTAGAAAATCATCCTGATCTTCAAATGCCCTGAAATTTGGCTAAGTCTGGAATGTCCTGATCCTGAAATTTGACTAAGTCTGGAAAACTGAAGAATCCTCCAAAAACTAGATTTTGCAATATAACTCCTGGAGGTCCGAAACCACTCTCAAACATCCGTGATGGAACATAGAAATGTGAAGGATTTTGGCCAAGATTAGGAATTTCGCTCCTGACCCTTCCAAAGGGTCCAGAGCGAAAATCCTTATGCACCTCAATTTATCACTTGTCAAGACCAATTTCATAGTTCCTTAGGCATGTTTGGGGGATTTTTGACATGTTCTGACCTTAGGAGGTGAGTAAAGGTGGATGAGATGAAGATTTTAGCCAAGAATAGGAATTTCGCTCCTGACCCTTCCAAAGGGTCCAGAGCGAAATTCACTATAATCCTCATTTGCTACCTTGAATGGGCTTAAAACCTGGTTCCTCAAGTGGAAAACAATCTATATTTGCCTCCAGGAGAAGATTGAAGTTTGAAAAATGAGCAATTAAAGCCTAAATCAAGATTTTCACTCCTGACCCTTCCAAAGGGTCTAGAGCGAAAATCAACCTAAGACTCATTTCTTGCCTTATTTGACCAAATTTTGATTTGCAAGGCATTTTGAAGGGAAGAGTAGACATGTTTGGACGTTGGAAATGTTTGAAAGCTTTATGGACGTTGGAAATGTTTGAAAGCTTTACAAAATGAAGGATTCTAGCCAAGAAGGTGAATTTCGCTCCTGGCCCTTCCAAAGGGTCCAGAGCGAAATTCCTTGCAAGCCTATTTTTTTTGACCTTGCTTAGACCACAAACCTTGTCTCCTAGGTGAAGAATGATGTTTTGTTACCTTCCAGAGAAGATTGGAGTTGAAAAGATGAAGGATCAAGTCAAGGATGAGATTTTCGCTCCTGACCCTTCCAAAGGGTCCAGAGCGAAAATCCTCCTAGACCTCATTTCTTTCCTTATTTGGCCAAGTTTTGATGTCCAAGGCATATTGAAAGAGAGAATGGGCATATTGAAACCCTTAAGGACGTTTGAAGGAGTTAAGGAATGAGTGTTTTGGCCAAGGAAGGAAATTTCGCTCCTGACCCTTCCGAAGGGTCCAGAGCGAAATTCCTTACAAGCAAATATTTTTTAACCTTGCTTGAGCTTAAAACCTTGTTCCTAAGGCGAAAAGAGATGAAATTTCACCTTGCAAAGAAGATTGGGATTGAAAAAATGATGATTTTGGGCTAGAAAAGGAAAATCACTCCTGACCCTTCCAAAGGGTCCAGGGAGAAATTGTGTAAAACCTATCTTTTCCCTTAGTTTCATGCCAAATCTAGTGTGGATCATGATTAAAGAAGTCCTTAGGCATGTCCTTGAATGGTCAATAATTATCAAGTTTGAAGGAATTGAGCCAAAATGAGAATTTCGCTTCTAACCCTTCCAAAGGGTCCAGAGCGAAAAACCCTAAAACCACCTTTTTCCTCAAGATTTGAATGAAGTCAAGCCTAAACAAGGGTGAGAGATACCATTTGGATTGCCTTGGATAGACTCTTGACCATCAAAGATGCATATTTTAAGCTAAAATTGGAATTTCGCTCCTAACCCTTCAAGAAGGTCCAAGGCGAAATTCTTATAGGGCCTGTCCCTCGGAAATCTTGAGCAAGCTCCATTTAATATCTTTTGTTGATGACTTAAGGTGTAAAATACTATGTTGAAATGAATTTATTATGTCCTTAATCATCTTTTGATTTGTTTTTGCAGATGAAAGAAGATCAAGCCAAGACAAGGACGACCTTCTCCAGTCCAGCATCAACAAATATCAAAAGAGGAAGAATCTTCTGACATTTCAAGAATATCTAGTTTTGATAGGAAAAAGCATACCTATGCATGAGGAGGTTATCAGAATCTTTGATGAATACACAAGTGAACCTGAGGAGATCAAGGCTATCGAATCCTTTGATAGGTACTATGTAAGGAAAAGAAAAGAGGAGTTGGATCCTGAATTAGGAACTCAATCAGAATCAAAGAAAGATGAAGACAAGTTCACATGTTCACCCTAGCGATAGGAGGATATGGACAAGCCAAAGACAACAATTGTCCCTTCAAGTGGAGAACACTTAAACTTTCATGACAACTACAAGGATGAAGATGTTTGTATGAATTTTGTCAAACCAATAGTGGTCGATCAACTTCATGGAGATGCAAACTCTAGCAATGATCCCTTACAGGAGCAATCTCTACTGTTGGTTGAATACGAAATTTACCCTTTGGTTGGGCATGAGGCATGCATGATTGTCATCTCTCCTTGTGAGTGGCATCTATATGAAGAAAGCAAGTTGGATTTTGATGAGTTATTCCTCAACTCCGATTAGGGCAATGTTTATATCAGAGTGGAGCAGCGCAAGCTGATTGGGGATTTGCAGGTGGTTCTCGCAGTCATGGTGCAGCGTCAAGCTTTCAACGGATACAGCTACCAGCATCTGCGCATGGTCTGGGATCCCAGAGCTTGTCAAATGGCAGATAGTTACGGATTGCTTGAGGGCAAGCAATCTTTGGGCCGGGAGGACTGTAATGTCCCCAATTTTAATAAAGTGACTTAATTGAGTTAATTAATTAAGTGGTCCTAAATTTTAAATAATATCATAAGGACTTATTTAAATAATTAATTTAATTATTAAATAAAGGGGCCCAAATTAATAAAATAATAAACTAATGTCGGCCTGCTTGTAACCCTTCGAGAAACTTTTCGGAGACCATTTATAAGGCCGAGTTTGGCATAGTTGTAGGTATGGTGAATTTTATATTTTCTTTGTATCTGCGAATTCCAGTTGGACTTTGGCACTGTTGCAATTTCGGAGGTGCAAGATCCTCCCAATTCTGTAATCGCAGTTTCAATGGTTAGCAGCCACCTGTTGATGTGTATTTTGTACACGACCAAACACAGAATAAAATACCCAGAGGCATCTTATCCTCTCTTGAGTAAAACTCCTGAAAGCTGAAGATATCGCAAAAGGATCAATCAGAAAAGTTTCAAGGTTTTGTTATGTAGGTTCTCTACTCGTGGATAAGCACCAGTGGTCGTTGTGTTTACTGTTTTTCAAGGAGCCTTACGTACTTTCAGAGAAAGCTTGTTCGTGCGACTACTCTTCAAATGATGAAACAGGATTCTCCTAATGCTAACTGATGTTTCAAAAAAAGATCAAAAGATAAAGGTTTTAAGGAAGCGAGACTAAATTAATCCTAAGAATGACTCAGTGATGATTGGTCTTGATAGAACTCTACCAATTTCAATATTGCCAAGAGGTTATAACTCCACTGGAATTGGTGCAATCTTCTAAGGGGATTCAATGATTTTCAAATCACTAAGGGGATAGATACTATCAGTAAGATACATATCAATGCCTCCAACAATGATTGAATTCTTAAACAATCTCAATGTTTCCAGTTGACCACACAGGGCATTCTTACAATCAGTAAGGAGCTAGTGGTTTGGAATATGAGTCTTATCAAAGATCAAGAACAACATTCGTCCTTCAAACTTAAAACTTAAATGCTATCTCTACTATGAGTGATTCAAGAAGATAAACAACCATGAAAATAGCCACAAGGATTGCAATAAAACACCATAACTTCAATATTTCATTGATCTCATAGCCAAATAAAACAACAATTGTTCAACTTTCTCTCTTCACTACTTATTTCTATGTTGTTGACAATATTAAACTCTTAAATTCTAACTCTCTCTCTTACTTTTTCTAACTTTTTAAAATGAAATGAGTGAGGGCTTATATAGCACTCTCAAATACAATGAACGACCTGGATCAAAAGACGATCGATGGTTGAGATTTTGACACCTAAACCCTAATTAGGGTTTGTTACAAAAAAGTCCCCATTTAGATAAACTATTAATCCATTGCCAATAGGAATTGGCACAAATAACGAGGAGACATAGACCAATAGGAATTAAGTTGCCACATCATTTTATAACAACTTCTTATCTAGAACTTTGTTCCCCTTTCTATGCTCTTTTCTAGCATATTCAATGAATCTGGACACTATCGCCTCAATTTCAGCAATGGGAATCTCAGGAAGATTCTTCATCCGTTCTTCCAAGTGAAGGACTTGATCAAAGGCAGTAAGAAGAGTCGCCTCCCATCCCAGCTCTATCTCTTTTGTTTTCTCAATCAGGAACATAGTAGCATACATCTGATTTCGCTGCTCTTTGGTGATTGTGTTCTCTTTGCAAAAGATGATCTTGATCTTGTCTTCCAATTCCTGGATGTCTACATCCGTCTTGATCTCAATTCTTCTATCAAGGATCATACAAAATACCTCAAACACCTTGTCTTGAATAGGGTGGATAATTCCCTCAACTCAGCTGCATTTGGAACTGATATCCTCGAAAAGAACTTCCTTCATCTGAAGCAAAGTTGACCACTGTAGAAGGCTATGGGCTTCTCCATTCATTATCTTCTCTTGTGCTAGAATCTGTCTTGGTGTCCTTATCACTTGCAAGACTGGGATGACAACATCTCGAGTGTGAGCAAATGCATCTACAATTACCAATAGATTATGAATGATCTCAAGAACCTGGATAGCCCAATGGACCGTCTTCATCATCCTTGTTGCAAATTCAATGGCAACCTTGTAAGATTCATCAATCCAAGAACTCATGATTTGAGCTAAGCTCTTCATTCTTTCTGCCTCATTTACTGACTCAAGAGGAAGTGCATGCAAAGGAGATATTGCCGGATCCTGTCGTCTCAAAGGTTGATTAAGATGGCTAAAATAATTCCTCCAAGCACTAACCTCTTTTTCTAGTTTCTTATTCTTTTCCATTTCTTCTTTGAGTTTGTCGTTAAGTGCTCTTACAGAATCAGTTGCTTCTTCCATAGCCTACTCGGAGGTAAGTGGGCCAAGATCAATTGTATCTAGATCAAATTCTTCTGCTAGAATCTCATCCTCATACTTGTCTACCAATGGTGTAGCTATCTCCACCTTTCGGGATCCTGCTTCATCTCTAATTACTTTTGACATCTTGGTGGCCTTCTTCTTTTCGACCTCTTCATGAGAACTTCCTATGAGACTCTCCAAGTCGAACACTTGTTCCTCCTCTTCGACCACAATTGCCTTTGTCAGCCTTTCTTTTAGCCAATCTGGAATTGAAAACTTTCTTTCCCTTACTTGTATTTCTTTAGGCAAAGGTCTATCGTCCCTGAAAGGAGATGTTGCTTCATCATCATTCTTTTCTTCTTGTTGTTCATTAGCACCAACTTGGAGAGATTGATTCGATGAATGCTGAGGTGCCTGTCCTTTACCTTGTTTATCATTCTGCACCATGGATTCCATAGACTCATCAATTTCATACACTATCTGCCTTTGATCTTCTCCTTGACTTGCTTCCTTTTCATGCCTAGAAGATGTACTCGGTGGACGATCGGGATTCACTTTTTGTTTCTTCTTGGAAGGTTCTCTCTTCTTAGGTCCTTCTTTTCTCTTTGATCCCTTGGAATGAGAAGCATTCTCACTCACACTTGCTTCTCCTTCTTCTATTCTTGTTTCCAGGGTGAATGTCATAGATACATTCTGTTCTTTCAACTTTTGATGTTGTACGTCCACCCATCTGCGAGTGCACTTTAAAACAGGATCCATCAATGCCCTTAGGTCTGCCACTTCTGGCTCATTCCAATCTATCTTCACCTCTTTATCCTCCTTCTCATAGGAAGATTCGAGATATCTGCCACTGTCTTTAGCTTGATCGGCTACTCTATAAACCTTACACTTCTTGATGAGATCCAAGGGTACTCTGGAATGCATCTTTCTTTTCACCTCTATGTCATCCTGAACATTCATCCAAAAATCCTCTACTTGAAACTCATGCTTGTTCTTCTTCTCGACTGTCTCTTCCATGTGACCATGAGGGTCAAAATTCTCCCTTGAGGCAAAGGATGTGAATGAATATAGAGATAATTCTTTCTCTGCATCTTCCACAGCTTGAGAATTAGGACATGCTTCAATTGAATTTTCTAGTAGGATGGGCACGGGAATTCCATTTCCATGCTTGTGTCTTGATGCTTTAGCATAAGCTGCCAATTGTCTAGTCACTTCAAGTAGTATTATTCTATCTGTAGGATATCTCGGCAACATGTAGGGAGGTGAAGGAAATCCATGAACTCTGATGTATGTGAATTTTGGAAACTGAATGAACCATGCACCATGCTTCTTCACGAGCTCCTGTGCTTCCAGAGACAATCGATTGTGAATCCCTCCTTGCAATGTCCTGGTGATATACATCGTGAAGGTATCATTGATTAGCTTGCAATCATTCTTTGGTGGATGATGTAGTTGAATATAAGAATCACAAGCCCTTATTTCTTCGGGTCCTCTTCCAACAATTCCTCTATGTGGTAGCCCTACATACTCAAAACTTCTGACTAAGGAATATATGACATATGAACTCATGTGAAAAGACTTGGTAGGGGCTAGCCTCCTCAACTGTACATCCAGGTTATTACTAATGATTCTAGCCCAATTGAACTTTCCTTGTCCTTGCATAATCACTTGTATGAAGAAGAACATCCATTTGTCAAAGAAGAAAGCTTGAGAGGCACCAGTAACCCGATTGAGCATGGTTATCAAGTCCTTGAAATCTTCTTGGAAATCAATTCTGTGCAGTGTATTGGGAATCTTTTTCAGGCGAGGTCTACTTTTGAGCAACCAATTCTTGTTGATGAAGTTCAGACAGGAATCAGGATCGTCCTCATAAATAGACCTAGCTCCTTCTAAACTTTTGTAGATCATGTCTCTCTGCTCTAGGAGATGAAAAGCTTCACTTATAGCTTCCTTTGAAAGGTAGGCTAAGACAGTTCCATCCTCAGCTACGATCGTCCTTGAATGTGAATCATAGTGTCGGGCACATTCGATCATCAACTCGTGACACTTGACTACAGGAGGGAAACCTGCGGCCTTGATGATGCCACTCTCAATTATCCTCTTCGCAACAGGTGACGGCTTGCCGATGTAGGGTGCTTCCCGAAACTTCTTCACATTGAAGTTTCCTAGGTTGGTGTCTCCGATATTGCTCCACTTGGACACGATCCTGGTCTCCAATTCAACGTTCTTTTGATCCTCCTTGATGAGAGCTTGCTGGGTAGTGGATCCACTGACCTTGGGGGTCGTCATTTGATATCTACAAGAAATGCTTAAGTTAGGTTTGAGCATGATATCTTAAGATAGGGAATTTGAGATCTTTCAAGGAAATAAGAAGATTAAAATTTGAAAATAATATGATGAACTTTTAGAATTATGAATTTTCAAATTGATATTAATTATGAATTAAATCAGATTGTGCAAGACCTAGCCTTACAAAGGATTGCTATGGAAAATCAAATTAAATCTGGAATAAGCTTTCAAAAAATCTGATCTTACATACCCTTTCCTTGATTTTAACTATCAACCTTGAAAAAATGGATAAAGGAAAATGGAGATTTGCTAGACAAAGATCCTTAATTTGAATTTCAGGTCCTTCTCTTTGATGGCTTCAACCTTCCACCAACCTTTGAGCTTCCTCCAAAATCTGGAAATTAGCCTTCAAGTAATGATTTTGCCTTCAACTTGCTTTCAAGATCTGGAAATTATCCTCCAATCTGCTCAATTTCGCACCTCCAAATCTGCTCCTCAAATTCGCATGAGAGAGAATGAATGAATGACAAATGATTTCAAAACAAACCCTTCCTTTATAGGGCACTCACCTCATTTCGCCCTTAGGCCAACTTGGCAAATAGGTAAATAAATAAAATAAAATAAACTCCACAAGCTGGCCGACTTGATAACAAAGTAAAAATAAGATGTCTTGAGCGCTAAAGTGGGGATTTTTTTTGATTTTAGGATAATTTCAAAGCCTAAAGGTTGATTTTTTTCTTTTAAGGCTTAGAGAAAGTTAATTAATCAATTTATTAGTGCCTTAGCTTTTGCGGACTCGTCTTAGTCTCCGAATGAGATTTAATTCAACGTTTGATGAAGGCTCACCTTTTCCATAGGCACTAAAATACTTAAGATATGAGGAAGGCTTAAATTATTCCAAGGAGGCTTGTTTGGACTTTTCATCTAGGCTTATTCACTCCATTAATCAAAATCCTCACAACCTAGATTCTTCATCTCTTCATGTTCTTTGTCTAGCCCAAACAAGGTGAAGAATAGGCTTCCTCAAGGATTTCACCCTGGACCCTTTGGAAGGGTCAGGAGCGATTTTCTTGATTAGGCCTCAATTACTCCATTTTTTACTTCAAAATTCTCCGAAGGGTGAGCATATGCTTGTTTTCGTTCAACAAAGTCTAGGGATCCATCCTTTTAGCCTCTCACATGGGTAAATTAGGTGATAATGGGAATTTCGCTCTGGACCCTTTGGAAGGGTCAAGAGCGAAATTCCTTCTTTAGGCTTTATTTTACACTTCCTTTACCTTAATTCACCCTATAAGGCAAGAATATCTCACTCCAGCCTCAACCATGCCATAGGTATCAATGTTTTAGCTTCACTCAAGGGGAAAATGGTTGATTTGGAAAATTTCGCCCTAGACCCTTTGGAAGGGTCAAGAGCAAATTTCTCTCTTTGCTTGTTTTCCTTCACTTCAACTCACCTTGCAAGGCTTGAATAACGTCCCTCTAGTCTTTTCATGCCTTCTGAATTAAAATCTTGTCTTGACACAAAGGGGAAATAGTGATTTTGATGAATTTCGCTCTGGACCCTTCGGAAGGGTTAGGAGCGAAATTCACTTTTTGCGTGCCTATTCACACCCAATTTCACTTTCTTCACTTCACTTCATCTGGACTCACTCACTTTGAACCCATTTCCCAACTTGGCAGCATTAGTTTGATCTTCACAAGGCCTAAAAGGTCAAATTCAATCAAAAACCTAGCCAGGGACAGGACCTATCCAAAATTTCGCTCTGGACCCTTTGGAAGGGTCAGGAGCAAAATTCCAATTTTAGCTCAAAATTTGCATCTTTGGTGGTCAAAGATCTTTCCAAGGAATTCCAAATAGCTTCTTTCACTCTAGCCTAGGCCTGACTTCACTCAAATCTTGGAGAAAAAGGTGGTCTTTAGGGTTTTCGCTTCGGACCCTTTGGAAGGGTCAGGAGCGAAAAACTTGTTTTGAGCTTATTCCTCCATCATTTCAACTTGAATCCACCTCACAAGGCAATAAAACACTTTTTCTCTCTCATCCAACCCAAGTTTGACTTGATTTTGCAAGAAAAAATAGGTGATTGAAGAATTTTCGCCATGGACCCTTTGGAAGGGTCAGGAGTGATTTTCATCATTTGGCTCAATTCCTTCAACTTGATAATTATTGGCAATTTGAGGTCATTCTTAAGGCCTTCTGTCATCTCAATTCATTCTAGTCTGCAATTGCCTTAGCATAAAATTGAGGGAAAAAGGTGGTTTAGCACAATTTCGCCCTGGACCCTTTGGAAGGGTCAGGAGCGAATTTCCCTTTCTAGCCCAAAATCATAATTTTTTGAGACAACAATCAATTCAAGAGCATCTCTCACCTTGGTCTAGGCATGGCTTGGCACAAATTTTGGAGAAAATGATGGGTTTTAGGATTTTCGCTCTGGACCCTTTGGAAGGGTCAGGAGCGAAAATCTTGTTTTAGGCTAGAATTATCATTCTTTCAATCCCAATCTTCTTTGCAAGGTAAAATTTCATCTCTTTTCGCCTAAGGAACAAGGTTTTAAGCCCAAGCAAGGTTGAAAATATAGGTTTGCAAGGAATTTTGCCCTGGACCCTTTGGAAGGGTCAGGAGCGAAATTTCCTTTCTTGGCTAAAACCCTCATTCTCCAACGCTTTCAAACATCCCTAAGGATTTCAATATGCCCATTCTCTCTTTCAACATGCCTTGGACATCAAAATTTGGTCAAACTAGAGAGGAAATGAGTCTTAGGTAGATTTTTGCTCTGGACCCTTTGGAAGGGTCAGGAGCAAAAATCTTGATTTAGGCTTTGACTGCTCATTTTTCAAACTTCAATCTTCTCTGGAGGCAAACATAGATCATTTTCCACCTAAGGAACAAGGTTTCAAGCCCAAACAAGGTTGAAAATGAGGTTTATAGTGAATTTCGCTCTGGACCCTTTGGGAGGGTCAGGAGCGAAATTCTCTTTTGGGCTAAAATCTTGATCTTCCAAAGCATCCCACTCCCTCTCAAGGCAAGAACATACCAATTTATCCTCCATCATGCCAACACCTAGCCAAAACAAGGAAGAAAACAAGAGCTATAAGGATTTTCGCTCTGGACCCTTTGGAAAGGTCGGGAGCAAAAATCATGTTTTGACCTTGATTCTTGATTTTTCCATTTCCAATCCTCTTTGAGAGGCAAACATAGATCCTTCCTCTTGCATCTCCACCAAGATCCTAACTTTGGCTAGAGGGAAAATGAGTGCTTTCAAGAATTTCGCTCTGGACCCTTTGGAAGGGTCGGGAGCGAAATTCATGTTTTAGGCTAGAATTCCTCATCTTTCAATCTTTACAAGGCTAGAACATTCAAAAACACCTCCAAGCATGCCTTAGAAACCAAGAGCTTGGCCTGGACAATGAAGAAATTGAGGTCTTCAAGGATTTTCGCTCTGGACCCTTTGGAAGGGTTAGGAGCGAAAATCACTTCACAGGTTGATCTTCATCTTCCTTTCAACTCATTCTCATACAAACTTGGTCAATTCAACTTCCTTTCATCGCAATCAAGACAAATCTCCATCCAACTGGGTCTAGGCAAGGTCAAACTAGGTTTCAAGGTCAAAGGAAGGCAAAAATGGAAGATTTTGCTTTGGACCCTTTGGAAGGTTCAGGAGCAAAATCTTCATTTGGGCTAAAATCTTTCATCTCCTCCACCTCAAGTCACTCCCTAAGGCTAGAATATGTCAAACACTTCCATACATGCCTCAAAAACTAGGAATTCGTTCTTGAAAAGTGAGAAATTTAGGTGTATAAGGATTTTCACTCTGGACCCTTTAGAAGGGTCAGGAGCAAAAATCATGTTTTTGGACAAAATCCCCACCTTTTAGTGCCTTCATTCACTTCTCTTGGCCAGAGTACATCAATCCACCTTCCAACATTCCTTAGAGACCAATAGCTTAGCCATAATTAGGAAGGAAATGAGGGTTATGGAGATTTTCAGTCTAGACCCTTTGGAAGGGTCAGGAGCTAATTTCCTCTCCCAAGCTAACTTCCATTATTTTGATACTTCAAACCTCGGATATCCTTCCAAAACTCCTTCAGTCATCATCAAGTGCATTTGCTCATCCACTTTTGAAATCACCACTTCCATCTCTCCCCGACCACTGACTCCGCTTAATCAACTCGGACCTGGAGGAAAACAAGACTCTGACAAGAAAACCATCACTCCAGACCTACCCCTACCTGAGACCTACCATCTCTTTCACTCAATATTTCCATCTTCATTCCCTTGAAAGGAAAAGCTCCACTAAGGCAAACCTAGGGTTCCAAGCAAACAACTAATGACCTCCCAAAACCAGGCTAGACTCAGATTGAAAGAAACCCTAAGACGAGCTCTCGGAAACCCTAATCTACCCAGCCCAGGGGACCACTCCCTCACTCCAAACCTAGCAAGCAGAGAGAAAACCTAACTAAGGGAAAACAAAACCCCTAAAAAAAGAGAGGGTCCCCATTCTAATAGGGCGATGTGTGAAATGATCACAACATCACCCTAGTTTGTCGTTGGAGATATCATTTCTGATATTTCACTTTGTACTTCATTGTCGGATCTATCCCTACCGTGTGGAAATATAATTTCAAATATCTGATTCTTGGCCATTCAATGTTGTTGGTGTATACTCCATGTTGATAATTCATTCATGTATCTACAATAATCTTATCGACGGAGGAATTATCTATGATTGGTTCCTTCAGTGGAAGTAACGTTGTCATACGGAGTATTTGGAAGTGTGTGGCCTACTTTTTTGTAGAAGTGGAACTTTACATCCAGAGCCGAAGGGTGTCGAGTGTTGTTGATTGAGGGTTGAAGGTGTCAAAGGTACTTTGCCCTCGAGTACTTCCCTCGGTAATTTCCCTCGAGTACTTCCCTCGAGTACTTCCCTCGGGTACTTTGCCCTCAGGTATACTTCCCTCAAGTATTTTGCCCTCGGTAATTGCCCTCGAGTACTTCCCTCGGGTATTTTGCCCTCGGGTATTTTGCCCTCGGGTACTTCCCTCGGTAATTTCCCTTGGGTATACTTCCCTCGGGTACTTTGCCCTCAGGTATACTTCCCTTGGGTACTTTGCCCTCGGGTACTGTGTCGTAAGAGAGCGCTAGTACATCACAGTGGTAAGTGACGTGCGGTGGAAATTTGGGTACCGTTCGGTTGGGTACATTACACAATCATCCAATGGGGTTTGAGCTGCCAATGTGTGATCTTTTGCGAGCATGTTCACTTGTTCGATCTCTAGAAGTCATATCCACCTCTAGCTCTAAGTCTCTATTATAACTTTCAGCTGCGGTAGTTGCCCCTATTGTTGAAGCATGAGAGCTTTGAATAGAAACTTTACCATCAGCCCTTTCTTGTTCCCTCATAGCATCATATCATTCTGACTCATTTTTACAACCTTCAACACTGTTTCCTGGTAGGTGAAGGAAATGAGCCTTCACCCTAGTGTAGGTGCCTTTCCAATGAAGTGGACAAAGTTTACATTGGATAGTGGTTGTTCCATCTGATCCTTTTGGCTTCTGAACTTGGTCAACATACTTCCATAGTGGGTACAAGCCTTGCTTTCCTCCACCCGACATTCTACATGGGAAAATAAAAAAATATCAGATTTGACATGAAATCATTTAGACTGTATTTTGTATCCCTTACCATCACATTCTTCACTGTATTCTATTTTAATTTTAATGGTTCAATTTTCAACTTTTCATTTGACAATGATACTACATGGTGTCCCAGTCCAATATATTAACATTAGATACTACAGTAATTAAAATATTAATATTCTAATACTACTATCAGAATTAATATCATTATCTGCTGGTAATATTTTATATTAGTATTCTGGTATTAACACATCAGAATTAATATCTGATATTAATATATTAACAGTTTGAGTTAACAGTTAACACAATTACAAACTTAACAAAAAGTCAAAACAAACAAACTTACTAATATTAGTCATAGACAGTCTAAAATGATTTCAGAATTAAGGATACAAAATACTGATACATGTAAAATGATAATTCTGATGGGTAAATATCAATTCGGATGTGTTAATATTAGAATACCAATATAAAATATTAACATATCTATTAACAAAAAGTCAAAACAAACAAACTTACTAATATTAATTAATAATTATTAAATGATTTAGGCTGTATTCTCAGATTCTGACATGAATTAAAATTATTTATGCTTATTTAATTTGTTCATATAATATTAACATGACCATTATAATAATAATAATAATAATAATAATGTTAATATTATACGAACAAGTAATGCTAATTTAAAAAATAAAACTTAATACTATACCCAAAAAAAAGCGATTGGGGATGACTAAAACTTTCAATAAACTATGGTGCGAAACTTAAACTTTAAAAATTGAAATTCCAACCTTGTGCGTGGCGTTTGATTTTTCCTGCGTAGCGTTGGATTTTTTCTTGTTTTGTGATGCATCGGAATTTATCTTGCTATGCGATTTACTGCCCGCGTCGCGTCGGATTTCCTATTGTGCGATTCCTTGCGTCGGATTTCCTATCTGTGGCATCGTGTCGTGATGTTTTCCTGCGTCGCGTCAGCAGTTTTGTTATGCCCGTGTCGCGTCAATATTTTCCATGAGCGTTTTGGGTTTTTAATTTTATCTTTTTCCCATCGCATCCGACAACTTGTTGACTCCTGTGTCTATTTTTAGGGTTTTTTAGCCCGCGTTTGCAGGGCACGACGAGAGATGAGATGATCCGCTGACATGGAGTTTCCTGTTTACAGAGACGTCTCCTGACGAGTCTATGGTGTGGGAGACGTGACCCAGTCTCGGGTTCGCGTCCCGGGGAGGTGGGTTCAGGTACCCATGCAACACAGCTATTATCAAGATGATGTGGGAGCATCCATGGTGGTTAGGAGATTGAAATTTGAACTTGGCATTATTCAACCTCAAATCTAAAATGTTCCTTTTTGGGCATGGGAAATGGGAGTTACAACTTGCCTTGACTCAAAGATACTTTCCTTAATGCAAAATATTCAAAAATGGACACCCAAGAATGAGTTATTGTGCAGTTTCCATTTTGGGGATCCTGTTGAGTGGAGTTGATGGCATAGTGGACTATAATTCTTGGTAGGTATGGAGGTGGAGGTGATAGCATCTAGAATCTTTGAAAGCAATTTCTATGTTGGGAAGATACCTTTCTTTTGTTTGGGTGTGACTTTTGGGGGGTTACCAAACCTCAATTTTGGTAAATATGGTGGTTAGAAAAAGTAAGTTTTGAACATTTATTGGAGGATTCCCATTTTCAAACTTTTTGAAAGTTTGAGGGGAAGAAGAAATTTGTCTTTTAAGAGATGATAGAATTAAAGATAGAGAAATAAAATTCTGGGTAGATTTTAGGTGTAAGATATGAAGCCATATTGAATCTTGCTGCAGATTGAAGGTTAAGAAGCTTGTTTTGTAGTAGGATACATGAGGGAAAGAAATGTTTTGGCTTGTAATTTCTTCTAGTTATTGTGTCTGATTTTATCGGCTTTGTATCTGATTTTGCTGTGTTATTTGAAGCCTATAAGGCTTCCATGCAATGTATTTACAAATTTATTAAGTAATTTGTTCATTTCCTGAACATTTGTGGATACAATGAATGAGAAGTGGTTTTCTGATTTTCTGCTTTCACTTGCATATTTGAGTTGCATTTTGTATGTGTTATAGGTTAGGAGAATATATGTTGTCACAAAAGTTTGCACCCTTGTTTTGCTATCAGCTCAACAACCTTGTGAAACATGGAAACAACCCTGAAGTGTGGGACCTTGTGCAATAGAGTTGAATCTTTGGAGAAGGCTGACTTCCTTTTTGATTTAGGTGCAAGTGTTGAACCAACCCAACACTTCAAACTCTACTCAAATCTTTAGTTGATTTTCATGTGTGGTTTGAGAGGGTAATTCATCCCTTTTGCAATAGTGGTATCAGAGCAAGGGTTTCTGAGTGTGTAAGTAGATTTGCCAAACTGGAGGCAATTTGTACTATGACCTAAGGGTTGGAGTGTGAGAGATTTATTGCATGTGTACATGCAACCTGTAAGAAGAACTTTTCAAAGGATTTAAGGAGTTGAGGTTCCTATGGTTGTGAATAGATCGCCAAAGGAGGAACTTTGTAATAACATCTATGAATGTTGTAAGAGGGTTTTGTAAACTAATCACCAAATGTGAGGAAGTTTACATGTGTAGAACTTGAGGTTTTCAAAAATTTGTGTTGTTGAGGCTTTATAAGGCCTTGAGAATGGAAAAGAGAAAGAGGGGATAAGCATAGAATCTACAAATCTTTACGAGTTTAACTCATGAAACATTTCAAATTACCTTGGGTGTTTGATGCAGGAGCATCCATGGTGGATAGGAGATTCAAATTTGAAATTATCACATTCAACCTCAAATCTAGAATATTCTTTTTTGGCCATGGGAGATGGGAGTTACAACTTGTATTTAAGAATGAGTTATTGAGCACTTTCTATTCTGGGGTCCTGTTGAGTGGAGTTGATGGCATAGTGGACTGATATTCTTGGCAAGTATGTAAGTGTAGGTGACAAAGCATCCAGAAGCTTTGAAGGCAATTTCTAAGTTGGCAAGATGCCTTTCCCTTGTTTGAGCATGACTTTTGGGGGGTTACCAAACCTTAGATTTGGTAACTATGGGGGTTTAAAAAAGGAAGTTTGAACACTCGTTGGAAGATTCCCATTTTCAGATTTTTGGGAAGTTTAAGGGGAAGAAGAAATTTGTCTTTGAAAAGATGGCAGATTTGAAAATGGAGAAATATTATTATGGGTGGATTTCAGGCTTGAGATATGAAGCCATGTTGAATTTTGTTGCAGGTTGAAGGTTAAGAAGCCAGTTTTGCAGCAAGATGCAAGAGGGGAAGAAATGTTTTGGCTTGTAATTTCTTCTAGTTATTGTGACTAATTTTATCAATTTTGTATATGATTTTGGAGCATAATTTGAATCCTATAAGGCTTCCATGCAATGTATTTATATATTGACTATCTAATTTGTTCATTTCCCGAACATTTGGATAAGATGAATGAGAAGTGGTTTGCTGATTTTCTACATTTACTTGAATAGTTGAGTTGCATTGTATGTGTTTTGAGTTAGGAGAATACCCATATCAGATTTTAATTCAAATCTTTAATTGATTTGCATGTGTGGTTTGAGAGGGTCATTCAACCCTTTGCATCACAAGAGATGGGTAATTTTCCAGGGTGGTTTCTAGTAGTTGATTTGAAAATAGATGGTTTAATTCATTTTATTTTTGCAAGAATACAAGTGCAGATGGATATATGCAAAGGCCTACTAGAGGAAGTTTGGTTCAAATTTGGAGAAAGAATCTAGAAGTAGGTCTCATTTGATGAAAATTTTCATTTTGTTGTGGGCGTTGCTTTCAAGTAGGTCATATAGCAATTGACTGCCAAAAAGAGAAACCAAAAAATACGAAGCAAGCTACATGGTAGCATGGGGCACAATTCCCACACTTATCAGCCAAAGGGGCAACTTCTCAGCTACCTTCACCTCCAAAATATCATGATGTTGTGAGCTCTCAAATTCTTAGCAATCCAATAAGAAAGGGATGCAAGAAAATTGGGTACATCTAGCACATTATAAGAAGAAAAAAGTGAAATCAGTTTATTTAAATGCTCAATCAGATGTGCTTGAAGCAATCAGTAGTTACTTTGCCAAGTTTTGGTGTCAACAAGGGTATGTTTCCCCTTTTTTGTAGCATGAACAAGGCACATTATTTAACTAGTTATTGATTAGGTCCTACTCACATATTTTCACATCTTTAGTGTACTTAGAGTTAGGAATTTTTCTAGAGTATATAGTAAACGTGATTTTATCCCCTTGTCACATGACATAAGATTAAGACGCTTGTCATCATCCTAGGTAGTCCTATCTCTCAACCCTGCCTACATGCAAGGCATCATATGCACATTTTATATGGGGTAAATCTTTGATTAATATATCACAATTCATTTTCCAACATTATCAAGCAATATTTTCTCTTACTATTCTCTTGTAGAAGGTAATCTTTGGTGTTGTAGGAGATCCTAGGTCAAGTCCATAAGCCCCTTCTCAAGTCTAGGAGATAATTAGGTAGGAGCTTTGGCTAAGTGCACTTAGGGACAAAATGAACCTCACCATGGATTCAAGAAGGCTCAAAAATTCCTACTTTCATTTATGGCACTATATATTTTGGTGATAGAAAAATTTTGGGCATTTTTGGCAAAAGGTTTGAAAAAAAAGCAAAAAAATGTATAGTTGTATGGAATCTGTACATTTGTATGGATCCATACCCTATTGTACCATATCCAAGTGTCAATAGTTGAAAATCTCTACACAAGTGGAATCTATAGAATATTCTAGTCATTGGTGTAATTTTGCATCACCTAGTGAATATTACAAATTTCAATATTTTTTTAATTAAAATATTGTTTTGTTAATCTGAAGCAAATTTGTAGCGGAAAGTCACAAGGTTTTTCAACCCTTTCTTCATGCCAAGTTTGAAGGGCTAATTATCCCACAAGGAGGCACAATCGTTATCACCCAGCCCAAGGCACACCATCACCGATGTTTACTACTATAAAATACCACCCAATCGGCTAAATTGGTTATGCAACCAGGTAAAGCACCACCTCCGCCCTTTAATAGTAGTGTGCATTCCTTCCTACCATCGACCCTACCTAAACAATGACAATACTCACTTTTCGCCATAAAGTAGTTGTTTTTTCCATTTTTCTATAACTTTTTGTCAATATATTGGATTTTTGAAAAAGAGATATCATTGAAAAGCTAGTTTTGAGCACTTCACAATGGTGCAATCATTTTGCCAAATTTTTCTTAGGCACCCAATATTCATGATTGAAGTCAAATCTTCACTTTTTGCCTCTAAGATTGTTAGTTTTTGCCTAAATCTTCGATTTCATGATTTTTGAAACGTTAGAAAGGTATTGGGAGCTATATACAACCATCCATGCACTTTCTCTAAATTCAGCCCAAGGTAAATTTTATTCGTTTTGTTGCATATTTACACTATGGATAATTACTTGGACATCTCCGCACTTGGAAGAGCTATGTTTTGATAAAATGACTTCATTAGCAGCTTTATTTGTATTGAGATTTGTAATATCTAATTTTATTATTTGAGGAATGTATCATTGTAATATCATGGGTTATGCAAAAAATCCTTTTGCAATCATTTTAACTAAGGACGATTATAATGGCAAAAAACATCCTAACACATTGCAAGTGGCTCAATCTTTTGCCTCATCTTCAAGGGCTCATATCCTTTAGCCAAATACATCTTGGAAGAAATCAATTTGGGGTAATAAAATGACCATATCATAGGAATTATTGGTACGACTATTTGTGCTACCCCTATTTGGGAGATCTTTGGAGACTCACATATCTCTCCACTCTCATGCACACTTTAGACTATAATTTGGGAGATCTATGGAG
Organism: Cryptomeria japonica; assembly: GCF_030272615.1. NCBI lineage: Eukaryota > Viridiplantae > Streptophyta > Pinopsida > Cupressales > Cupressaceae > Cryptomeria > Cryptomeria japonica. Next base: position 162,707,421 of record NC_081415.1, on the reverse strand, counting down.
ACCCTCATATCTCTCAATTCCTAAATGATCCTAAATCATATCAATTCATTCCACTTGATTATGTCGACAATATATCTTTTGATAATGATACATGGAGGATTTGAATATGATGCAAAACTCAAGCGTCTTGATGATACAAAGACCTCTCCTATCACTCCTATTGAGATCACAAATACATCACTGGATGTTATTTCTAAATCTACAATTGCTTCTTTGAGAGCTTCCAATGATTTTTTGCAATAGGTACATCTTAATCTTTCAAATTTCAGCTTTGCTAGTTGATTTCTTTATACGTAGTTTAGACTTGTTTGTAGAGTCTCACATTTCAAATTTGAAACAAAAATTTGAGGGGTTATCTCTCCTCTTTCATGATAGCCTCGTCATATTTGTTGTCCCATCATCATTGTCTTTCAATCTAGTTCATCATTAGTTACCACTTGATTCTAGTTTGTCACATTCTTTATTGATTGGCATGCACTTGATTTGATTGTGGCATCATCTTCTATGGACATGGCAACACATGAGTAGATTTTAGAGACACAATGGGAATCATTCTTGCATCTATATTTGGTTCTATTTTTTCGTATTTGTAGCAACTTTATTGTCTTTTGTCTTCGAGCATCCACCATCACTATAGAAGATTACACATTGTGGGGGGTTACATAGTCTCTCTTTTTCCCTCTTATGGGAGAATCATTGATTGTATATTGGTGAAAGAAGTAGTCCTTGGGGAGTCATATTGATTCCTCCTTCCACTTTCTTGTTTTTCTCTTGGAGAGGAGTTTTGTACCACTAGGTGTTCTCCAATTTCTCTATTTATGGGAGATTGCATTTATACATGGGTACCTAACATGGCCTAGTAGTTGGGATCCATCATCATCCTTGTATCATCTTTTCATTCTTACATTTGTTTACATCCTCCCTGAGTTGAATTTAAGGTGTTGGTTTGAATAGGGGTATTTCCTATCTAGTTCCCCCTTTGTAGTGTGAACAAGGCACATTATCTAGCTAGTTATTAGTTAGATATTATTCATAGATGTTAAGTTTACATCTTTCTAGAAGTTTTTAGTACATAAGTGATCTCATCCCCTAGTTGTCACATGACATAGGATTAAGACATTTTCCATCATCCTCGTTTGTCCATCTATCAACCTTTCCTATCTAAATAAGGCATCATATGTACAATTTGTATGGGATAAAATATTTGATCAATAGATCATAATTTATTTTGCACCATAATCAAGCAATATTTTCTCTTGCTACTCTCTTGTAGAAGATAATCTTTAGTTTTGCAAGTGATTTTGGAATCTTGAGTCTATTGTTGACTCTAACAAGGTTAAATTGGCCTCATACAATTTCAAATGAGGAATAATGGTTGATAGGATCCTACTTTCAAGAATCGTTGCTAGCAGCAATTAATCAACCATAGTTGGACTCTTCTTGTATAGAGTACGAAGTTGATGAAGCATCTTGAACCTATAAAGAGGTTAAATATTTAAAGAAGGTGGTTAATCTTAAGTAGGCCATATTTTGACTAGATCTCATAGTAAGAGAGGCAAATTGTAGATCTGTTTTCTCTATGTTTTGGTTAGTTTGGTGTGTGATGTTTATTATTGGGTTAGGGTCCTGTCAATGGGTGCTTTACACCAACACAGAATAAAATACCAAGGTATCTTATCCTCTCTTGAGAAAAATCCCATGTATGCTAAGATTGCGAAAGATCATATAGGTGACTCCAAGGTTCTTCTCTATTTGGTCATGACGTGTGGATAAGCTCAATGGTCGTTGTGATATGTTGGTAATACAAAGGGACTTATGTTTGAATTGTTCTTAACTTCTTCTGCAATGGTGCCTAGAACTTCTTCATCTAATATTGCAATCTCGTGATGCTTCTTCTTCGAATGGACACAACCAAAAAGAACTGAAATTAAAGGGGAAAGGATTTGAAGGATCTAAATCTACTCTTAAGGACAATGATGTCAATGGATAGTGCTCTAATGCACGAATTCCAAATAAACCAAGTTTTGCTTCGCCAAGCTCAACTACAACTCCACAAGAACTAGTGCAATCTTCCACGGGTTATGCAAAGAATTTTCATATCGCAATGAACACCATCATAACAAACGATGCACATTTAATGATTGAAGTTAAGCATACATATAAAAGGCTTAGGCTAACTTTACACTACAACTTATAATCAGTAAGATGCAAAAAGTTTGAGCCGTGGAAATTCATCAAACACCATTGCATTCTCCATTAAAACCAAAGTACTTCATCTAACAATTGAGAAATTGGAAAAACACCATGCAACAAGTTGAAATAAACATGAATCCACCATACCTTCAATGAGATCAAATATTATTTCTCCAAGTCTTACAACAATGTCTTCTCCTTCTCCTACTCTGCTTCTACTCTAAGGAGCAAGAGCTCTTCACTCCTAATGAGCTAACTATCTAATGAATTACGAAAATGAGAAGGTAGGGCCTTTTATAGAGATCCTCCCACAAATGAATGATCGAGATTGATTTGAAATCAAGGGCCAAGATTACACCATGAAAACCTTAATTAGGGTTTGACCAAGAATAACCCTTGAGGTGCAAGGTAGTGGGTTTGGCAATTAATGAGGCAACACACCCACTAAGCATTTAGTAGCCCATCACTTAGAATAGCACACCCACTAAGAATTTAATAGCTCATCGGCCCAAAATAGCATGCCCATTATCCCTCTCGTTGGCTGAAAATGCAATGAATCTGGTCATGATAGTTTGGAAACACGTGATTGGTCGAAGAAGGTGACAGGGCACAACTCAACATGTTGGACGCCATGTGGACCTGGTAACTCATCACGAAGAATAATCCATTTTGACTGATTGTAATGGAGTATATTCTGAAACTACATCATCTAGACCAAGGTTCTAACTTTGATCAACTCTTCTGAAATTATCCTTCATCATTTTCTTCTTTCCACGTACTTGGGTTCGAGAATTCACCTTCTTGGAATATCTTTCCTTGTCAACGATTGTCATTCCTTGAGTCTTTTCCTTATAACTTTTGATCTTGGATTTTAGGAGGAAATTAAAGATGTTGTAAATTCTTCTTCTCATTTGCAATTGAACTTTAGATCCTTGGGTTCTAGAACAAGATTGCCTTGAAGCCTGAATGTTTGGAGTTTGGATGTAGTCTTTGACATTTGGAACTGGAATTCTTCCTCCATGAACTTCCAAAGACTGGATTTCTTCTTGAACTTGGATGTCATAAACTGGATTTGATCATTTTGGACCTCCATGCCTCTTGACGTCCTGATGTTGTCTTTGGATTGGATATATGAATCCTTGATGTTTTATCATTTTATGACATTTTGGAGATGGGTACATTTGGATCTTGGAGAAGGAATTTCTCCATAAGTCAAATTTTTGTTTTAAGCTTCCATGCCTTGAGAATGCTTGGGTGCATTTGGAGCTTGGGGAAGGAATTTTCAAACACAACCAAATTTTCAATTTCCATGACTTCATGAATGCTTGGGCGCACATGGAGGGGAAGAAGGAAACATTTAACCATTTTTTATTGTTTCATGAGATTGGGTGCATTCCAAAGGGATAGGAAGAATTTTTTTCCACACACAACCATTTTTACCATTTCCAAGACTTGGGTGCCTTTGAAGTCCAGAGGAAGAAATTTCCAATACTTATCTATTTTTCACACTTTCCAAGACTCTTGGCATGCTTGGGTGCATTCTAGACCCAAAAAAGAATTTTTGGAAAATTCCTCCTCTCCTTGGCATTTGCACCAAAGGTCTTTTTGGCGCATTGGAGTGGCAGAGAAGGATTTTTGGATTTTTGGAAAACTACTCTCCTTGGAATTTGCACCCAAGGAGGTCTTCCTAGCGCATTGGAGTGGCAAAGAAGGATTTTTGGAATGAAGGATAATTCCTCCTTGTCTTGGGATTTGCACCCAAAAATAGATTTTATTGTGCTTAGGGCTCCTAAGGAGGATTTCCAGACAATTAAAATTCGATCACCTGCTTGCTCATTTGCTTTTCCAAATTTAGAACTAGATGAACAAGATCATTCTACAATCAATGCTTCACTTGTTGCCAAGGATAGACCTTCCAAAAATAGACTTACTAAAAATAGTAAGTTCTTCCAAACACAAAATTAGGGCAAATGGGGTCACAATGAAACCTACTAAAAATAGTAAGTTTGTTCAAACTCAAAATTAGGCGAACCAGGGCCACAATGAAACTTACTAAAAATAGTCAGTTCATGAAAAAACACTCGAATTTCACTAGTAGGCCCCTTCAAAGATTTCTTCACCTTGGAAGAAATTCCTGCTTCCTCCCTTATAGTGACTTTTAGAGTGCAAATTAGAGGCTGAGGAAGAATGTTGTCAATGGGAGAGAATCCTAACACTACCACAAACTGCCTCCTTGAGTGCAAATAAGACCCTGAGGATGATTTTGTCCTTGGGAACAAAATCCTGTTGATGTACAAAACTGCCTCCTTGGGTGCAATTTAGGGGTGGAGAAGGAATTTTATGGTGATGGCGCAAATCCTCCATGGTGAGGGATTCCTACTCTTGGGCACAATTTTCCTTGCCTTAGCCAAAAATTGCCTTTTCATTTTGATTTATCCTTTGCCACTAGCAATTTTTGACTTGGAAATATTTTTCGTTGCAACTCTAAATTCTTCCATGTTGACTCCCTTTGGATAGACTTTGTCCAAGCTACCCTTTTATCATTTTTCATCATTCCATTCCTTTGCATGTGCATTCTTTGTTATATCACTACAATCTCTTCCTTGGATGATGATATCATCCACTTAACGATGTCCTATTCTCAGCACCCAAATTCTTGTTCTTGCATCAATCCTGAAAAGACAAGAAAACATTGTAATCTTACAAACTTATCAATCAAGTTATAAGTTAACAAAATGCAAAGTTAAAAGGATAATCAATAAACACAATGTAGTTTGAAAATACTTTGAAAACCCTAATTCTCGACTTGATGACAATATTAAGACTATATCATGTCTAGAGTGTATATTCCTTAAGAATCCATTCCCTACTTAGGCATTTCATCACCTCCAAAGGCCAAAATACAAACCAACATGACTTTATAACTCATTCCTTAGGGTCGGGAGATGACATTGATCACAAAAGACTTGGTTTATTCAACGAAAAGAGGGAGTCCCCATTTGCAATGGAGCGATGTGTGAAAACATCACAACAAGTCCATTATATAGATTCCCAAATGATTCAGCAATATGGCAGTTGAACTCTACTTATAATATGGTCCAACTTGATTAATTAATTCATGGCCTAAACTCTCCAACAAATTACTATATATGAGCTTCAAATTTTGAGTAATAGGTTAAGAGTTATGGCCCCCACAAGTAGGGGTGCCAAAATCCAATTACTCCAGCAAACATTTCTAGTTTTCTAATAAGTTTTTCCTTATGTGGATGTTCATTTCAACTTTCAAATAGTACACAAGTCACTAACAAGTGTATTAACCCTCCAACTGTCACCAAGAACCATAATTTACTATTTATAGTAAGTTTTTAATTTCTTATGTGAACAGCAATACAATGGCAATATTTAAAGCGTGTCATTAAGTAGATGACATACACCTCTCCTATGAAATTTTCCCATCTTATATATCTTTCAATTGAACTAGAATCTACTTTTTACAAATACTCAATAATTGTCAATCTTGTCCGTTTAAATGCATTAGGATTCTCAACTAGTGTATTGTCCAATGAATTACCAACTTTATTCACCAGTGGTATGAAAGCTTATCACTATTGCACCTACCATCGAACATGGTGAAGATATCAGATACTTTGGTTGAAAACAAGAGATACATTAGATTATCTTCCTAAAAGACGCATGATCATAGATGGGTTCTAAATAATGTATTGTTGATTCCTCGAATCCCTTGAAATTGTTGAGGCAGCTTTTGAAAGGAAAGGATCATAGATGATGAACTAACTTATGCAATTGCTTCAAATATAATGTGGTTTCTTCCAAAAAGGTTATTTGGTTTTCAGACTCCTTTTAAAATCCAAGTAATCTTTGACACCTGCAACTTTGATAGAAAAATTGTTGCAAATGGTGATGATTGGATTTCCAAATTGGAAAATTATTTCTTTATGAATTTTTAGATTCCAAAAATATCATATTTTCTCTCATAAAAGTTGAACCCTATATTCAACAATAGTGGGAGTCTAGCATGCTAGTCAACAAGGAACCAATGGGGCTCCACTTTGATGAAGTGATGAAGATGAATCCCACTTGGGGAGAATTTATTGAGGCAATCAAAGGAAATTTTCTTTAGGACACATATAAAGAAAAGTATATCCAACGACAACTAATATGAGTCTGCAATAGAAGGATCAATCAGTACAAGACACAATGCTTTCAATGTGTTGTCTACAAAGCTCAAAACCAAGGATTCAAAGAAGCATCAAGTCCTCAAGCCTTGTGGTGACCTTCATCACTATGTTCACATAGAGATGACATTTTTCAATATCAAAATGCAAGGAACTATCTATTTTTATGCTGTAAAATTTGAAGAAAAGTTCAAGCCCAAAGGTAAGAAAGAATCTTTTGCAAGTGTCAAGCTAAAAGGGGACAGAAAAAGTAGGTTTGTAGCAAGGAAACAAAGGATACTCCATCACAGATTCAAACACCAAAGAAAAGAGGAAAGAACACTCAGAACTATACAAGCATGTGTGAAATCCACAAGAGCCCATGGCATGAGCACAAGGATTGTCATGCCAATAAGACTCTTTTGACAAAGTCACAAAAACCAAAAACAGATTCAATATCATTACCTACAAATTTATTTGAACAAAGTAAAGATCAGATCAATGATACATAACTCCATGCAACCATTACAAGTACCAAGATCCTTCACCACAAGATGAGGAGAGCCTATTTCATTTAGAGTAATTTGTTGCTCATAGTGGAAATCAAAAGAACTTGATATTCACAAAAATAGTCAAAAGGCTAAATCTGCAAAAATCTCACCTATATCCATATGCCATCGAATGGGTTAGTGAGGGTGTTAAAGAGATTTGTGCTGATTGATGGCATCATCTCTCTTATTTTATCAAGAATTCCAAAGATGAATTACTTTGTGATGATCAGGACAGCCCTACACATACAAGTGTGATGATGTCTATTAGGCTAGACCTTGTAGTGTCATCATCAAACTCTCACAAAAACTATGGGATACAAAAAGTGGTTCCTAAAAAGATATGGTCTTTAATCAACATGAAACAATGTTGACGTGTTATTAGCCAAACTACGACATTTCTCATACCCATGAGCAAACTTAATGAAAAATAAAAGGTATGCTGCAACACCATCTTTGACGGCAGAACAAAAGCAACTAGATCAGAGATTTTCAAGATACATATATGTTTTCACTTCACTAGTATGTGTACCTTTGCATTGCCAGGAGAAGCATTTGATTTATATCCATTGACAAATAACAAACACCCAAATCTAATCAACAATAGCCAATACAAAATACACAACAAATGCATAGAGATAATGATGTCTTTATTTATCTACAGTAATTACATCGAGCTGCTAGGCATTACAGTTAGGCCTTAAAGCCTAAAAGGCTAAAACAATCACAAACTGAAAGGTCTTACAATCCAATACAATGGGCTTCACTAGAAACTCGCTCCTACTTCACACATGGATTACAAAATACTTTTGTACTCTTAAGCGTTACTGCAAGTCTTCAATCTATTGCCTACACAGCAAGCAATGCATGGTCCAATCCTCACTAATGCATCTTTGGACACCAGATCTCCATTATTTGGATTCACACTCAAATCTAGCCTCCTTGCTTAGATCTTCAACTCTATTCTAATTTCTCAAACTCAGTTCTATCTTTTCACCTCCATTGCTGCCAAAATGAGTATAAAACTTTGATTTACATAGCAGAACAAAAAAAAAAAAAAAAGGAAAAATTGGCAAACTGAAAGTATAAGATTTTTTAATAAATCAGGAGTTAGATGGGAAAAAATTGAATTTAAAAAAACATTAAAAAATGTTGAAGAGACAAAAACTAGTAGTTTTTCAAATTTAAAAGCGTTTCCATAGCATAGAAATATAGAGAGAAAATAAAATAGACTTTAGCCCATGAATTGTCCAAATGAAAAGTTTGTCTAAAATAGTAGATTACAATGTAGCATGTAAGCTTTGCTACTAAATGATCTTTGGTAAGTTCTATATGAAGTTGATAAAGTGTAACAACCACTAAACTTAATTAAGGAAAAACAATAACTATGATTACATTTAAAGAATAATTTAACAACTAATTTATCTTCAGCTGAAAAACAACAATTTAACTAACTAATCAACTGAAAAGTGGTTAAACTAAATCAACTGAAATAGGTAAGGGTTTAGAGAATACAACGAATATTTGGTACAAGCCTCAACATAGTCTAAGTGAGGAAGAGCATCATCAAGGGCTTTTTCACCCAACCACAAACTTGGCAGTCTCTTGTGCTCCTTCCTACCAGAAAGGGCCCAACCCTACATGAGGGTGCAGACTAAGGATGAGTCGTAGTTGCCATCTTGCCATCTAAGCTTGGTGTTTAGAACCTACACGCTTCTAGTCGGTCACACACTATAGGTATCTTGTAACTAGTATGACCAGTTTAACTAGTAGGTGTATCTGGTTCATGTGAACTGACGGTCACATACACAATGTAGCACCACCTTGGCCAAGGTTTTAACATTGCAAGCACATTTAACACATTGTCAACATCCACCGCCCTTGCTAGACTTGTACATACAAGAATTCAACTGACTCACTGAACACAACATTTGGGTAAAACTGACCCACTGGCTCTTTAACTATTTAATTAGCAATTTGTCTCATGTATATTGACATTAACAGTCTACAATGACCTTCTTAGGACAGTAACATTCACTTGATCCCATTTAAACCACTGGTTTACTAACCAACAAATGTTCAATGTTTACTGATAATAATGGTCATGAATGATCATCATAGGATAATAACCCACTAGACAATCCATCTGCTTAATGTCTATTGACACCAATGGTCATAACGACCATCATAGGAAAGTAAGTTAACATTTTCACCTTTCAACTAAACATGGATATTCTACCTTCTTGACTTCTCGAGACCATTCAACTGAGATAATTATTCATTGATTAGTACTTATTTAAAAGACCCACTATTTCATAACAGATCAAGACAAATAACCTTTATTGATCATTAGAAAAGAATGTTGCTCATTTAGAGTTGGTCATTGACCTTATTAATCTTTTAGGTATCTTCAACTGTATGATGTCTACTAACATATAAGTTTATAGCAGTCAATAATGACCTTCATGAGATGGTGACAATTGAGGACAAGCTCATTGCTTTTTGTCCCTTGACCCAAACGGAATCACTACCCACCCGAGTGATGTCTCTTTGGTTACCAACTTCTTCAGCTAGCTCAAGCTTACTTCTAAGGCTTGACTATAAATTATTTTCTTAAAATCTCTATGTTGCCAGATTCTTCTAGAATTCCCCAGGGTCTTGCTTCGGTTCTACAAAAATTCTGGTCCTTTACAAATTCACTGCAAATTCTTCTAGGGTCCCAAATTTGCCTTATGGGTTCATTGAGAAGGACCCAAGAAGAATTTTGGGGACTTCGGAGTGAATTTCAAATTTAGCAGCAGAACCCAAGCCGATTTTGGGCGCTAAACACGTTTTTTTCTATTTTTTTATTGCCTATTTTGATTATATGTTTGATGACTTTTGATGATATTTGATTAGGGATGGCTGATTGTTAGTATTGACAATATTATTTTTGAACTGAAACATTGATAAGGTGGTGTATTTTGGCATTTTGCTATGTTATTTGCCATTTGGACTAAAACATTAATATATATATGGTGGCGTATTTTGCTATGTTACTTTACTATTAGTCTATTAGCATAGTTGACACTTGGCAATAATGTATTATGAATTTATTTGCTGCTGCATATATGTATATATTTTTTATTTTTATATGTTTTTGTACGGACAAACCCAAAGTGAACTCAAACCCACCCCAAAAAAAATTTGAACGAATTTGAGAACCAGAATCCGAATCAGAACCGAGACCAGCAACTTAGATATTTTATATAATATGCATTTAAGGAGAAATTAGCTAACAGCCTTTGTTGCAGAAGCTTTGCATTCTTATTTTAAGAGGTGGGGCATTACATTCTTTCTACCACCCCGTAAGCATTTTATACATGTCACTTAAGTTTCAAGAAGGTAATGCCATTTTGGGGAGGATTGGTTTTCTTTTGCTCCATCGTATTCTATGGGAGTTTCATTTACGAGGGAGTTCTTTTTACTCACATAGCTCACACTCGCACAGATGTTTTTTGGGAAATACTTTTTGTTGAAATTATAGCTAAGTTTGGATTACATGTAATTATAGCTTGCTATGAATATTGGGCAAGACCTATATAATGTAACTTGTGGATAGGGCAAGACCTATATAATGTAACTTGTGGATAGGACAAGGCCTATTGAATGTAACTTGTATTAAAACGTGTTGGAGCTGACCTATATTAAAATCACTTGTAACGTAAGGGCTATTTCAGTTTTGGCGCCAACCTTAAAGCATTGAATTGTAATTAAATATGTTCTTCATAGAAGCCGACTTGAGAGAATTAAAAGGCCGTGTCTCCTATATATACAAGGCTATCAATCATTGTATGATACAACACACTCAAGTGAATTACTTCTCTAATCTGCAAGTAATCTAAGTATTCAGCGAATCCTTCTAAGAGATCAGCGAATTCTTCTTGAAGATAGCAACCATCATCTAGAAGACAGCGAACACCACTTAGTGACTGCGAACTGGTTTCAAGTGGCAGCAGTCATCATTTGAAGATCAGCGAACTATTCTTGAAGGCTGTGAACACCATTCTAGGATCAGCAAACTTCATCCCTGAGACAACAACTTTTGTATTGCAAATAAGTTCATCATTTCAGCATGCCCTAGGTTAGAAGTATAACTATGATTAGGTTGTTGTTAAAGAGTGAAGCTCATTGTAAATTAAATTGGTGTTGCCCAATAAAGATCTGAGATTAGTGGCTGGGTTTTCCACCTCCAAGAGGGAGGTTTTCCTAGGGTATCTGTGTGTTTTGTGTTTGTTCTTCATTGCATTCTGATTTCTGTTGTTTACTGTTTAATCTGAGTTCTAAAATTAACATGGTATCAGAGCAAGTTCCTTCTATAAAGCCTAACAGCTTGAAGGTAGATCTTGTATTACTTCTTTTGCATGACTAGGGCTGGCATGAATCAGCAACGAATCTAGACAATATATCTGCTTGTCAAATTGAGGGCACCGATGGGGCAATAACAAGAATATGAAGGATTCAATCTTTGTATACAGTTGTTCTTACTCCTCTACCCTCATTGCTTACCTCTGTTAAGAAAGTTTTGGAGACTTGTATCTGCCTGCCTTGTCGTTATTTGTACTAGTTGTCTTTTTACAACCTTAGTTTGGGATCTTAACTAGTGCATAGGGTTCTCTTGCTTGTTAACTATTTCATCAGAGAGTGCCTTCATATGTTGGTTTGTGCAATTGTTTCCTTCTAGCTTCAGATCTTACGTATTTCTTTTATTCCATTAAGGACTATATAATTGTCATCCTAAGGCTTGTAACTATCAGCCTAGTTCAAGCTTTGTTCTTGCTTTAAGAATTTGTTCTAATCCTTAGTTCAGATTGTTGAAGTTGGTATTCGGATTGTCTTACTCTCTATTTTGAGTATGTTTATCTCTCATCCTTCTTGATGTGATTTGCTATGAATATGTGATGATCCAAATTGATGCATTGATCTGAATATATCATCCTTGACACTTAATATTATCAGCATCTGTTTTAGATATAAAACTAGGAGTATCCTGACAGATACACCAGCAAGCATAAGATTGAAAGATGAATGAAATTTATAGGAGATTTAGAAATATGGAACATTAATTGAAAACATATAATGAATAGTGTCCTTTAATCATTGGTGTGATAGGCATGTAAAAGTAAGATGCCTTAGTCATCCTATTCAATAGCTATGCCTAATGATGGCCTTACTATCTTCATATTGTGATCTGATCCTTTATGATACTTGATGCGTAGTTCTGATGCACCGTATTCTATCTGTCTTGAAATGCTCAATAGTCTTGCTGCTCTGGAATTATATACTCTTATGGTGTGTCTCTTGATTTGCATCAAATCTTTTAACATCGTATGGACTGTATTTCTGCTCTCTGAGTGTTTTATGTTTGGATAAGGTTGTCATGTAGGGTTGTGACTGTGCAACTCTTGGTTCTCATCAACTCTTCGTAAAGATCTCATGATCTTTGTTATACTTTGCTATACTCTCTTGTGTAGAGGATTGCCTTTAGCTCTAATGCATTTTTTGTCATGGCTTTCACTATCCTCACATGATATTCATTGTGATATTATCTCTTCAACTTGAGCATACTGCCTATTACATTGTTTTGAAGTAAATATTCTCTTGATGATGAAACCTAAGATCAATGAGGTATCTAACTTAGTTCTTTTGATCACATGTTTGTGTTCAACTACATTGTGTATCTTTTGAGTGGTTGATACTCATATTTGATTTTACGCACTGGCTGGAAAGGCAATTTGGCTTATATACCTTGCTTATGGATTTTGTATTATGTTAGATTGTCAAATTTTTTTGAAGGCATCCACTTGCCTTAATTTTCTGATCAGATTAGGCATGGCTATCTCTTTGTTATGGAAAACAATTTTTACATTAAAGAATGTTGTGTAGTGAGTGAAGTTGATCATATTCTTTGGACTAGCAATGTACAAAATCCTTGTGTTATACTAACTGTTTTGAGCAATCTTTGCATATGTTATCAATGGTGGAAGTCTAGTCAATAAAGAGATAAGTTATCTTACATGTTCATGAATTTTCTTGTTAATTCATTCTATTGGGATATTGAATCATGTTTGATCCTAACATTGATACTTCTCTTCAAGATAGTCTTGAACTATCATGCCTTCAAGCTTCAGAGGGGGCTTGGTAATAAGAGTCTATACAAACTCTCAGTTCATTCACTTGAAGGTATGCCATTATCATAAGGATTGTGCTATGGGTCCATTTCATAAAAGTGAAGTAAGGAAAAGATTGGCATTTCTCATTTTTTATGGAAACTTAGTTGGTCGCTTTCATTAGTTGATTCTTATCACAATCTTATTTTAAGGAAGTTCCATGTTCCCTACAATCTTCAGTAATTGTGTTAATAGAAGTATTGAGAAATATGAAGCTAGATGTATAGCTCTTGGTTACAAGGAAACACTTGCTCCTGTTGCTAGATATACCAATATTAGAATCATTATAGCTAATGTTGTAGCTAAAGGCTGGAAGTTGGATATAAAGAATACTTTTCTTAATTGAATAATCTGAAGAATATGAGATTCAAGATAGAGAATCTTATGTGTGCAGATTGAAGAAAGCTCTATACAAAAAGGATTGATAAGTATTTGATTAGTTTAGGATCTTGCAAGAATGATGTTGATTCTAACCTTTACTTTAAAAGTATTCAATAGTGAAATGCTAATTCTGTTTTTTTTATATGTGGATGATTTATTTCTAACTGTTGGAGATAGTCTCATCATTAGATGTAAGAAAGAATTAGCCACTGAATTTGGAATGAAGGATCTAGGCCTAATGCATTACTGTCTAGGACTAGAAGTATGGCAAAGATCTTATCCTTAGTCAAGAACAATATGACATTGATATGATGGATTGCAAACCTATGTCTGCTCCTATAGAAATTGAGTTTATCTACAGCTAACTCTGATTTTGCAGATCCATCGAAGTACAGGTAGTTGATTGGATCCTCAATGCATCTAGTTAACACTAGACATAATATTTGTTATGCAGTGAGTGCCCTCAGCCAGTTCATGAACAAACCTAAGCATGTTTGTCTTGTTCCAACCAAGGATATCCTGAGATATTTGCGAGAAACAGTTGGCTACAGGCTGAAGTATCCAATCAACACTGTCATTTCCTTGGAAGGCTACTTTGATTCGGATTGGGAAGAATGTATTACTGACGGGAAGGACACTTTAGGAATCTGTTTCAAGTTGGGTTCAGTCATGATCTCTTGTGCCAACAAGTATCAGTCCTCAATTGCATTGAGTACAACGGAAGTTGAGTACATTGCGTCAAGTGTGAAGCAATGTGGCTTCACAAAGCTTCTTGCTAGGTTGTTTGGGCAACCTTGGGAACCCACAGTCATTAATTGTGACAATCAAAATTGTATTAAGATGTTTGTTAATCATGTGTTTTATGACAGGTCAAAACATGTGGAATCTCATTATCACTACATTTATGATATGATACAAAAAAGTGCAATTCAGCTGAAATATGTCAGCACTATTACAGCTGTTCTCACCAAACCCCTTGTCGAGTGAAGTTTGTGTACTTCAGAGAGAGACTTGGAGTTGTGGAGAACACAACTATGGCTAAGAGGGATTCTCAGTCCTAGTGATGCATTAAGTTGCATCTTCCACCCTCTGCGGGCAATGCAAGGTGACATTGGATCCTTCTCTGGGAGAAGATTGAGGTGAAAGACCTCCTCCACCCTATGCGGGCAATGCAAGATTATTCTTCTCAGTAGAGAAGTTTTGAGGTGTAAGACCTCTTCTCACCCTCTGCGAGCAATGCAAGGTGGATCCATCCTCTACATGCAATGCAAGATGGATATCAAGAAAGAAGTTCATGATGTGTATTATATATTTGTGTGTATTCATTTCTTGCAGGTGTGCATAATAAAGTTTTGAATCCATCCTTTGTGGGCAATGCAAGATGGATATCATGGAAAAGTCCACGATGATTTGTTATTTGGCTAGAATCCTCCCTAGCTAAGAGGGAGTGTTGAAATTATAGCTAAGTTTGGATTACATGTAATTATAGCTTGCTATGAATATTGGGCAAGACCTATATAATGTAACTTGTGGATAGGGCAAGACCTATATAATGTAACTTGTGGATAGGACAAGACCTATTGAATGTAACTTGTATTAAAACATGTTGGAGCTGACCTATATTAAAATCACTTGTAACGTGAGGGGTATTTCAGTTTTGGCGCCAACCTTGAAGCATTGAATTGTAATTAAATATGTTCTTCATGCAAGTCGACTTGGGAGAATTAAAAGGCTAAATCTCCTATATATACAAGGCTATCAATCATTGTATGATACAACACACTCAAGCGAATTACTTCTCTAATCTGCAAGTCACCTAAGTATTCAGTGAATCCTTCTAAGAGATCAGCGAATTCTTCTTGAAGACAGCGAACACCACTGAGTGACTACGAACTGGTTTCAAGTGGCAGCAGTCATCATTTGAAGACCAGCAAACTATTCTTGAAGGTTGTGAACACCATTCTAGGATCAGCAAACTTCATCCCTGGGACAACAACTTTTGTATTGCAGATAAGTTCATCATTTCAGCATGCCCTAGGTTAGAAGTATAACTGTGATTAGGTTGTTGTTAAAGAGTGAAGCTCATTGTAAATTAAATTGGTGTTGCCCAATAAAGATCTGAGATTAGTGGTTGGGTTTTTCACCTCCAAGAGGGAGGTTTTCCTAGGGTATCTGTGTGTTTTGTGTTTGTTCTTCATTGCATTCTGATTTCTGTTGTTTATTGTTTAATCTGAGTGCTAAAATTAACACTCTTTTCTCTCTTAGAGGAAAATTCATCCACATACCCTGCAAGGATATCATTGCATTTTGTTTGGTTCACGGAGGACCATTGCAATCAATATCAATCATTAAGTTGCTCTACACCATAATACATGTGTGTTCGCAAGGAGAATTGTCATGGATTGTAACATAGGTTGAAGCATTCTATCATCGGACATTGTTGACTTACAGGCACATTCTTTCATTCTATTTTAAGTTATAAAATAGTTAATACCGTCATGGCATATTGCATACAATCTTACATTGTAATGCTTGCTATTATATGATAAGGAATTTGAATATTATTAGAAATCATCTTTTCACTAAAATAGTTCAAATAAAATCAGTCCCTTGTCCTTAATTAATATTGTGCACATGAACCCAATTGAGGGTTATCATATTTGTGTATATTTTTTCTCTGAAATATTGTCTACGTGAAGGAATCTCAAAACAATACAAGAGATTGGTCATTTATATCCAGATAAGAAAAATAAATCTGAGTGTTGGCACTTTGTCTATGTGTTTCAATTATCAATAATGATCCGAGTCATGGATTCCTTGTTAGCATTTAACTATGGTTGTGCAAAGACCAAAAAGAAAAATTATTTGTATCTATTAATTATCTAATCTTTGGTATGCATCTCATAAATGAGATTTTACTAAGTTGCTGGTCCCAGTTCGGATTCAGATTCTAGTTTGATATTCGGGTTTGCAAATTAGTTCAATTTTTGGGGGGGGTGGGTTTCGGTTCACTTTGGGTTCATCCGTACAAAAACATATAAAAATAAAATATAAAAAAATATACATATATGCAACAGCAAATAAATTCATAATACACGACTGTCAAGTGTCAACTATGCTAATAGACTAATAGTAAAGTAACATAGCAAAATACACCACCATATATATTAATGTTTTAGTCCAAATGGAAAATAACATAGCAAAATGCCAAATTACACCACCATATCAATGTTTCAGTTCAGAAATAATATTGTCAACATTAACAATCAGCCATCACTGATCAAATATCATCAAAAGCCATCAAACATATCATCAAAATAGGCAATTAAAAAACTTTTTTAAAAAAAAGAAAAAAACGTGTCTAGCACCCAAATTGAGCCTGGGTTATGCCGCTGAATTTGAAATTTGCTGCAGGTTCCCCTGAATTCTCCCTGGGTACTTCTTAGGGAACCCATAGAGTGAATTTGGGACCCTGGAAGAATTTGCAGCAAATTTGTAAAGGACCAGAATGTTTGCAGAACTAAACCAGGACCCTAAAAAATTCTAGAAGAATCTGGCAACTTAATAATATATAAACAAATATCCATCTATGATTTATATCTCATTCATGTTTTTATATGTATATACATATATTTATATGTGCATCGTTCCATAATAATTCCAAATGCGCGTATACATATGCACGTATATGTATAGGTATGTATAATATATACCCTCATTTATGAACATATATTTATATATTCAATTAAGTGAAATAAACTTATTGAAGATTGAATTATGATCCAATTTATATCATTACTTAGAATATTAGGACAAGGAGAGACAAGATACACTAAACTCCAATAAAGATGATACAAGGAATAGACTGGAACTGCCTAACTGATTGATGGAAAGAGACGACCACCTTAACTACCAATGTGACGACCAACTTCTTAACGACTTAACACCAGGTTAAAGGTTCGATGGCAAATTTGATCAATCCCATAGGCTACGTACCTCCCCTTTATGATACTCTCCCTTCATGTGGAGCCGTTGGTAATCCTGCATCCACTTGGTAACATTAAAAATGGTTAGACTATTCTTGTCTTCTCAGTATTCATGAATATAAGAAATAACATTGTCAATATTAACATTCATGTCCATAATACAGCTCATTAAATATTTCATATCCACATAAGCAATAATAAAACACAAATGATATAAAGATTACAACTGCATTATCCATTAGAAAACCTTTATTAAAAAGAGGGATGTAACATAAAGTTATTGCTAGGTTAACATTAAAATAATTCACTGAATGATATGTGAGTAAACCTCTAGTCTTGTTGTATGATGTGAGTAGATGGTAAAATGTTACTAACAACATTGCATTCCGAATTATTATTAATATCAAAAGAATGTTTAATCATGGAGATTGTACTATCATAACAAACTCTATAAACTTTGAAAGCTTAGTAAGATCTCAAAACAACTACAATAAAAATGTTTGCATCTTGGGAGGATAAAAGAAAACAAACACTTTACCACTGCAAAATTTTCAAGTATGAAACTTAAAAGAATATATCATCCAAATAAAAATCTAATGAATCGACAAAAGAGAAACCATTTCTCATAATAGGTAGATTCAAATGGTAATGAATTATGCATTTTCAAAGATTCAAGATACAAAACCAAGTCACATTCAAAAGCTTTTCTATTAAACTAAACCTTCAAATTTAGTCAAGTATTGACTCATATAAAGTAGAAGTAGAAGATAGACACAAAATAAATTTTAAGATAGATATGCATAATATCAAAATAAGCATACAAAATCACAATGACCCAGATTTTGATGTCACAAAGATTGGACATTGTTGATGTGTTTTTTGACACCTCTGACACAGAATAAAATACCAAAAGTATTCTATCCTCCCTTGATCAAAATCTCCTTGGATGCTAAATGATGTGATCAGCTGAGATGACTCCAAGGTTTCTATTGTTAGGTCTTGACTTGTAGATAGCTTAATAGTTGATGTGATTTGCTGCTCCTCCAAGGGATCTTACGTTGATACTTGAATGTTGAACGTTTGGATGTTGTTGGAACTTAGATTCTAACTACTTACTTGGAAAATAAAAGGGCAAAACAGATAGGGTTTAAGAAGTTAATCTAATCCTAAGAATGTAGGAACGACGGACAATCTTTGGTGAAACTCAACTAAGCCTTGCTTTGACATGCAAAGCAACAACTCCACAAAGCTTAGTGTGATCTTCTAAGGTATGCACATGATGTTCAAATTACCATCAACAACAAGGATATCATCAAGGCAATACATATCAAAGTGTGAATAGCAATTGAAGTTAATAAGCTCATTTAAGGATTACAACTGACCACACAAGGCAAACTTACCATCAGCAAATTGCTAGTGATATGGATATATGACTTTCATCATTGATTATGGATAAAGTTCTTCCATTCATTTAAACAACATGGAAATGAGTTGGGAAATAGAGACCATGCAACTTCTTGAAATAACACATCAAATTCACCATAGCTTCACTGAAATCATATGCTCTTTACAACAAAGTCTTGGCAACAATCTTTGCCTTCTCCTAATCTAACTTCTACTCTATCTTCTACTCTATTCTTCTTACTCTACTACTCTTTTTGTTAACTAATGTCTATTGCTCTACTATTGTTAACCTTTACAAATGAGAAAACTAAGCCTTATATAGATAGCTCTTTACAATGAATGGCTCAGATTTATTCACAATCAATGGCTGAGATTACAAGAACAAAACCCTAATTAGGGTTTGTTCTAACAACCCCCTTTGGCCAATGAGAAAATTACATTCAATTTGGCACATGTTCATTTCTGAATGTGAACCAATAGAAAATGAGGTTAGGTATCTCGAATTTTGTGTCTTCATGGATGAGTTAGGTGCATTGCATCTGGACACGTTGACGTGGAGCCTCCTGATTAGGTGAGTGATGACAAGGATGCCAGCTCAACTTGCACTTGTGGACTTGATACTCAACATCACAAGCAAGTGTTGATGCCTCGAGCAATATCTCTTGATACTCAATATTATTCAACTTGCTTAATGCGATGATTATGGGAAGCATCACTATGATTAAGCAAACTTTGATTAACTCTTCTGAAACTATCTACTTCCTTGATCACGTTTGATGTAGACTATGTGATGACTTTGGTTGATCTTCCCTTGTTCATGATATACTTGACCTTGAGCTCCAACTTCATCCCCTTCCAATTGGCATTTAGAGTATAGACCTTCATGCGGTAGAATTCTAATCTTCCTTGGATCTTGGATCTTGGACCTTGGCTTTGATCTCTGCTTTGCATGACTCAAACTTGGTCTTGATGTTGAACTACCCTCCTTGGAGTGCTGCTCTGATCTTCCTACAATCAGGCCTGCCCTTTTGATTTCCTCCTTTGTCATCTACGAAACAAACAAGAAGGCATCAAACACATATAACACATACTAATTTATCCATCTCTTATCTCTTATGTGCTTCGATTCTGTTTGATCAAATGATAGTTCAGGTCCAGTTAAAGTCTGATTGCTGACTCCTTGGGTCTGATTTTATGTTTGCTACAGGTCTGATCATATGTGGAAAATCCGCTCAGCTCTGCCCAGGCTGCCTTCAAAGTAGATTGAAAATGCTTCCAACTTGATCTCAAGCCTACTTAGTCAAAATCGCCCTCCTTGAACAATGAAATGATCAAGAAATTCGCTGATCTTAGTAATCAAAATCACTGCCTCGATATAGAATTTGATCAATGTATTGATCAACAAACTCGCTGATCTATGTCACCAAAATCCTTGCCTTCTAAGTATTTCGCTCTGCTCTGATTAGAATTGCTAATCGTTTGAATGATGTTTGGAATGAAGTGAAACACTCTTCTATATAGGTGCTATTGAGTGAGGGGATGTGTCTTTCTTCCTTATAGGCCGACTTGGTTTTAGCAAACAAAATATTCAATTTCCTCTTCTCGAGCTATACCTTTGCTTGTTGCTTGATGTGGCCGACTTAGTTTTTAATAAATAAAATGTTTTATTTCCCTTGCTGAGCGCTTCATCCTCAACACTATGTGGCTGGCCTAACCATTGCTTTGCTTCTATTCCTTGGCGGCCTTTTGTTCTTCATTTACACAACATGCTTGGTCGGCATTATGTGCTTTGTTTGCACAAAATGATCGGCCTTTAGGCCTTCATTTGCACACTCAGCATTTTGATCTTTGTTTGTATAAACTTGGTGGCACCTTAGCTTGCACTAGAAATTCGCCATTAAGCCCTTGATTTGCATTAGACCATTTTAGGTGACTTTTAAAATTTTCAATTGTACAATTGATTCCTTTTCTTGATCAGCATTTTCCTCTTGCGTAGCACCATGATTTAGGTCTTTGATCATTCATTTGCATCATGATTTCGGTAACATGGTCTTCATTTGCATAGGCATTTCGGCATTAAGGGCTTCATTTACAGAACCTAGGCGGCAATTTGGTCTTTGTTGCATTAACTTTGCATTGAGCGGTGTTTAGTAGGTCATTTTCACAGCTTGCTAGGCAGCTAGGCAGCAATTTCATGTTCATTTGCACAAACCTGATGCCTTAGGCAGTATTTTATCTTTCATATGCACAAATTTATTTGTCTAGTCGGCATTTTAGCTTTTGTTTGCACAAGACCCTTGCCGGCAACTTGGTGTTGATTTGCACAATCAAATCGATGTTGAGCCCCTCATTTGCACAACCTGATCGGTGTTGACCCCTTCATTTGCACAAAATGACTTTGGCAGCCTTCTACCTTTGGTTTGATGACATTAGCTTGAGAGGTGCTTGGTGTCTCATTTGCATTGACAAATCAGCCTTTAGGTGTTCATTTGCACTAGCAGATTTGATTGATCAAATATTTTTCATTTCATTGCTCCTAGGCAAATTGGCCCTATTGGCTTCATTTGCACAACTTGTGTGTTTGATCAAATCGGCCTTTAGGTGCTCATTTGCACTAGCAGATTTGATTGATCAAATATTTTTCATTTCATTCCTCCTAGGCAAATTGGCCCTTTTGGCTTCATTTGCACAGCTTGTGTGTTTGATCAACTTTATGGTTGCCTTATTTCACCAAGACAAGGCAGTCCTTCATGCTTCACTTGCATAAGCAAGTGTGCTTGATCAAATTTTGATTTCCTTATTGCAACTAAGCAAATCGGTCTGTCATGCCTCATTTGCACAAACACCTTTGTTTGATCCAATTTTGATCATTTTATTGTTCCTAGGCAAATCGGCCTTTAGGGCTTCATTTTCTCAACACATTTGTTTGATCAATTATTGATCACCTAATTGCACCAATACAAGGTGGTTGAGAGCCTTCCATTTGTAAAAACTCTATCTTGCTTAGGCGGCCTTCTATGCCTCATTTGCATTGACAAATCAGCCTTTACATGCCCATTTGCTCAAGCAACTTGCTTGAGTGATTTTTACCTTGCCATTTGCACAAATAGATGACGGCATCTTGGCTCTTATTTTCACAAAATTAGTGGCATTTTGTCCTTCAATTGCCCAAGTTGCTCTTGATGTGGCGGGTTTTCGGGGGTCATTTACACACTTTGATCTAGCTGGTTGGCATTTTTAACTCAGTTTGCACAAGATAGGCAGGTCGGATCTTGAGGGTTGGAATGTACATCTCTATACATGCTCAGAAAAGGTGGGGGGAGACTTGACTTAGTCAAATTTTGATGATTTTACCTCCTTGTTCCAATGTGGCGCATGTTGAAATTCAAGACCCTTGGTGCTATGCTTGAAGTTCCGAACGGAACTACAAGCAAGTTTGCCACTACCTAATCAATCATAAATTCCCAATGACATCTTGTTCACCTAACCATTCGACAACACTTGACAACATTAGCAACTTTAACCACTTTAGCAAGGTTGGCAACACAACCTCAACCCTAACTTAACAAGACTCATCACCTCTCACAAGAAAAGGCTAACAGCTAGGAGAGATGCCTAACTAAGCCAAGACAACTAACCTAAAACCCTAAGCAAAGCAAAAAAAGTAGAGGTCCCCATTTGTAATGGGGCGACGTGTGAAAACATCACAACGGACATCTTGGTGCAATACTAGGTTGCATAAAAACATTAGGGTTTTTGTACTACAACTTGGGAGAACAATAAAATGTTATGAAGACAACAGTGACCTACACATAACATTACCTCTTCATCATAATGAGACTATCTAAAAAATGAAACTATAGCATTGTCATATTCATCAACCAAAGCAATGATATGATAAAGAGCCTAAAATAGCATTAAATTCAAGCCATTTAGCCAAGAATATGGATTATATATTTCTAGAGAACTAATTTACAAGGCTAACATTGTAGAAAAAGATAGAACATTAAACGTTGTTTGGACCAAATAACCAGCCAATCTTCACAATAACACTTTAGTTGTGCAGAAATCCAAGATAAGTAGACACAAAATTAAGCCATGATAAAGTAGAAATAAAATATGAAGTAGACACATCGAGCTGAAATATAACCTCAAAATATAAACCATTCACCTCTCATAGTGGTAAAAAACTCTCTATGGATGGAAGCCTCACTAGAATAAAATAGGTTCAATGTTTACCTTGTTTGTTTAAATTGAAAGATCATTGTGATGTGCACATTCAAAATTTTATTTTAAATTCAATGTAAATAAGTAGACACAAAATTAAACCATGTGTGAGAGCATATTGATAGTTACCTATCCAAATCACAAAAAAAATCTAATACAAGGTTATAATCAGGTACCTATCGAGCTGGCTGACAAGTCCAAGGATGGCTTGTTTGAGTGGCTGGTTATGCCATTTGGTCTAACAAATACATCCACCACTTTTACGAGAATGATGAATGATCCACACAAGACTTTCATTGATCATTTTATGGTCTTTTACTAATATGACATCCTCATCTTCATTAAATCTTGGGAAGAGTGCCTACAACATGTTCAACAAGTTATTTCAGCTCTATGGCAACATAGGTTCTATGCCAATGTAGAGAAATGCTCTTATAAAATGGATAGAATCCGAATCTTTGGCTACATAGTCAACATAGAAGGTGTGTGTTGACCAAGAGAATATTTATGATAAAAATTTGACTAGCCCCAAAAACTCTCACAGAAATTAGGAGCTTTTTAGGACTAGAATATTCTGCAAAAATATTGTTCTTGAATTCTCTCACATTGCATGGCCTCTAAACTAGGCAGGGGTTCCCAAGCAAAATTCATATGCACCGAGGCACAACAATGAGGATTCACATACTTGAAGCAAAGGTTGTGTTCAATTCTAGTTCTTATTTTTCCTAATCTGCAACTGTGATTTGAGATGGAGATGGATGTCTCTGAGCATGCACTAGGAGTGATCACCCTATTGCATGTCATAGTAAGACTTTTTATTGACATAGTGGATAGCTATCCAAGATATGAAAAAAGAGCCCTCCGTTATTCTCCAGACTTGTAAGCAATGGAAGCATTATATACAAGGAAAGAGATGGTCTTGCACATAGATCATAAGCCTCCGTAGTTCATGTAAACTCAAGGCAAGTTGTAGAGTGACTGATTCAAAGGTGATCTACATATCTCCAACGGTTCCACCTCAATGTGTGACATGAGGAGAGCTCCAATACAGTTGCTAACTGCTTGAGCTGATCTCCAATTGCAGCCTTGAAAATGGTTCTAGACTCCGCTGACCATGAGACAACAAATGGCCTGAACTGTATCTCAAAGATCTTAACTTTTCTGACATGTCCATGAGACTGGCAACTAGAGAAGCTAGGTTGCTGAGTATCCCCTAGAGAATGGACTCCTATGTCACATGGGGCACACTGGTGTTCCTATTGAAGAGCATCAAAAGTTAATCAAGGAAGCTAACTACAATTTGGTAGCAGAACACTTTGGGATAGAGAATCTTCTACTGGCCAAAATTACATAATGATGTTGTATATATACTAGCTTGCACAGCCTCTCAATTCCTGACAAGTGCTGGCAATTTGTTTTAATGAATTTCATGTCAGATCTCACTATGACCAGAGACGGTCATTATTTTTTATATGTTGTGGTTGACAGGTTCTCAAAGATGGTATTTTTGATAACTTGCAAGAAGGATTCCAATGCAAAGGACACTGCCAAGATGTTCTTTCAAAATGCATATGCCCATTTTGGCCTACCATACACCATTCCGTTGGAAAAGGATAGTAGGTTTCTCAGGCATTTTTGGTCTTCATTATGGTTGTTGACTGACAAAATTGACAAAATTCAAAGCATTTCATCCCCAAACAAATAGGTAGAGAGAGTTGACAGCCTCATGATTATGCGTCTTCTCCAAATGCATTCACTAAAAGCATGCCTGCACATAAGATGAGAGCTTACCCTATGTCCAACATAGCTACAGTTGAGATCTTATAAGCTCTCAACTGAAATAAGAATTTACATTGTTCATCTATTCGTAGTTGTCAATCTTGAGTCATGACCATGAGGATTTCACTGTTTATGAGATAAAGAGTATTAAGCTTTACGAAAGACCAGTGTCCACTTTGATTTTTGTTCAATTGCTGCTTAAAATACAATAAGTTCCTCATCAAGTGTATTGTTTCATGAATTCCAGCTTAAATCAGATCTCCCACCTGTTTCAAGTTTGTAAACTCTTCTCAGCAATTCGATCTGCAAGGTGCACTGGATGCATAAGACTGACATAGGAAGTCTGAATTTCTGCAGTCCATCTTCGTGCTGCATTTGTAACTCCAGTGGTACATATGCCCCAGTAGAGTCTTTTCTTGTAAACGTGTCACTTGAAATCAAATATTTTAGGGGAAAGCACAGTTAACGACCTGTTGTGACGTCTTCACACATCGCCCCATCGCAAATGGGGACCCTGCACTTCTCACTTTTTAGAGTAGAAGTTTTGCCTAATTTCCTAGTGTTTGCCTTTGCTGATGAGAGGGTTTTTGAATTTTGAATAGGATCATGTGTTTAAAATATCAAAATGTTAGAGTGATCCTAAATTTTGTCTAAGTGTTGACCTTTTGAACGTTAACGTGTTTTTAAACACGTGCATCGATGATTTTAAAGTGCCAAGGTATTCCCAGACCTTTTGGAGTTGTTTTCTCGCTCCCAAGGTATTATTTAAATTGATTTCGCACTTTATTCCAATATTTTCCTAGCATTTTGCTCATATTTTTGGAAAATTTGCCTAAGTCCAGTCTAAATTTAAAGTTTCTAAGTGATTTTGAGTGGTTAAAATGATAAAATCCGAAGGGAAATCCTTATTCCAAGGGTAAAAAGGTCAAATTTCATGCTAGAGGTGTTTTCCCCCTCACATTCCAGACTACCCAACCCATTACCCCACTCAAAACCCACACTACACATGGGTTTGCACTAAAATCCATACTGGCTACTATTTTCCCCCACTGTTTATCCATGCCTGGGTCGATTTTCCCCTGGAAGTGCTAAAATTTGGCTAAGTGTCAGGATTTATCCAGACTGCCATCGATTTTCCACCAGGAGTGCGGACTAAAATGCGGACAACGTTAAGGATGATTCCATGCCTGGGTCGATTTTCCCCTGGAAGTGCTAAAATTTGGCTAAGTGTCAGGATTTATCCAGACTGCCATCAATTTTCCACCAGGAGTGCGGACTAAAATGCGGACAACGTTAAGGATGATTCCATGCCTGGGTCGATTTTCCACCAGAATGTTTTGCGACAAGTGACTGCGGATTTTTGTCCGGATTTTCATCCAGACAGAGGTCGATTTTCCACTGAGAGCATTTTAATGAATTTTGAGTTTGGATTTTCATCCAAACTGAGGTCGATTTTCCACCAGGGAGTTTTTTTCCAAACAAAGTGAGTTTGGAGTATGGATTTTTCAATCCAGACAGCCATCGATTTTCCCCTGGGGAGTTTTGTGTGTATTTTTTATGAAGTTATACATGGATTTTTATCCAAGCTAGGATCGATTTTCCCTTATGGGGAATTTTTGACAATTTTAATGATTTTTAAAGGGATTTTTCAATCCCAACCCAAGTCGATTTTCCCCTGGAGGCTTAATTTGGACTTAAATTGCAATATTTTAATAAGTAAGCCCCATTTTAATTGCTTTTAAATAACGATTAATGATTATTTAAAATTTTAAAAGCAAAAATAAATAGCTTGCAATAATCATTTAATATTTTGAACCTTCTAGAAGCAATTTGGTTTTCCACCAAGCAAGTATTTAAGCAAGTGTTTTATCCCACATTGCTTGTGTGGTGAAAGTGAGAGGTAAAAGCAAGTATAAGAGAGGAGCCTTAGCATTATTTTATTATTAAATCTGCCAGGTGTCTCCATGAAAGGTGATTTTTCTCTCTTATTGGCAATTTTTTTTGCAAAGTGCTGACGTGAAGTGTTGGGTTGAGGATGCTTTCCTCCTCCATTTTTTCCAACTTGGCTGTTCCAACCTCCATTGTTGCAGATCTGAGCTGCCATTGAAGACATTTTCAGAATTTTGGAATGGCGCCATAGCTGAGAAAATTTCGATTTTTATTTGAGAGTACTTTGTGCCATTGTTTGGGGTGATTTTCTTCATGCTTGGTGGCTGCCATTATTTTCAGACCTTGTTGGGTGCCATTGCTAGGAGTGATTTGACCTCCATTGTTGGCTGGGAACACATTTTCAGAATTATTCTTGATTGCCCAGCTCATCCACACTAAGGCGATTTTGGTTAAGGGCTGTTTGGAGGAGTTTTCAGTGCATTTCAAGGGCTGCCATTGTTGTTACAGTCTGAAACTCCATAGTTGCAGATTTGTCTTCAGACTGATTTTCATTTCCAGCGACTTGCCAACTTGGAAAATTTTACTTGAGCATCATTTCTTATGATTTTTTTGGGCATTTGGTGGAGCTTCCATTGCTGATCTAAGTCTGAAACTCCATTTTCAAATTTGTCTTCAGACTTAGATATTTTTTACCAGCCTTTTGTTTGTGCCCAGATTTGACAAACTTCATTTTGGGAAGGTGAAATTCATCAAATACATGTGTTTCCTATGACTGCGACAAGTTACTGATTTATTAAAGTTGTAGGTTGTCTTCAGACATTGGGTAGCCATTGTTGGACCTTGGAAGGGTGTCTTCAGACTTTAAGAACTAAAAATCAGACTTTTCCACACCCTTTTCCAAGCATTTTCAGAATTGTGGTATACTTCCGGGCACCATTTTTGACATTTTTCTGAGTATACCAGGTTGTCTTCAGACTGAAACTTCATTTCCAGCCACATAGTTGTGCTCAAATGTGACCATTTCTGAGTTTTGAAGGTCAAAATAATTCAAATGCAAGCATGTGACATGGCTGTGACCACTTCCAGCCATTGATATTCATCATTTTCAAAGTGTCTTCAGACTTTTTGGAGCCATTTTCAGACTTTTAGAGGGTGTATTCAGACTTAAGAATCAGAAGATCAGACTTCAATACACCATTTTCTGAGTATTTTCAGACATTGGAGGGCATATCCAGAATTTGTCCTCAGAAAATAAGAGTGTTATTACAACTTTGATATCAAAAATCAGTCACTTTCTAGGTGTTTTCAAACCTCCGAGTGATATTTCCAGACCTGGACATTCATTTTTGGGCTCCAAATACTTGATTTTCTGAGTTTACATGGGTGTCTTCAAACTTAGCAATTATGATCAGACTTATCCTAAGTCTGAAAATCAGTTTTTCTTAAGGAAAATCTTCCAGACTTTAATCCAAACCTTCATATTTACCACAGTTGGTGTTACAATTTTCTAAGACTACCTATCACATGTTGGGACAAATGTCACGAACAAAGTCCTGATGGTGTCCGGATTTCCACTCCATGGAATGGTGATCCAGTCAACACAAGATTTTCAAGGACAGTGAGTCTGGATGAGGGTTGGATTTCCATTGCAGGGCGGAATTACAAAGGAAGGAAGTTGTCCAGATAGGCATCAAATTTCCACCAAGTGAAGAATGGACAAGGATAATGCGGATGGTTTTGAGGAATGATCAGTCCATATGTGGATGGATTTCCCACCAAGGTTGAAATCAAGTTTATCACATGGGTGTTTGATTCAATGCTTGTTTGTTTTGCAGGACTATTACGAGGAAAGGAAGTACGATGATCAAGGCTTGAGGTGAAGGAGGATGCACGCAATGAGGATTTCCGGATAGAGATTCCAGAAGGCGAAGGTGAGGACTGGATCAATCATGAAGAAGACTTCACTTTGATGGTGAACAAATGAGGGAAAGCAAGTTCAAGAAATGAACACAAAGGATTTTACATCAAGAAATCTAGAACTACATCAAGGAATTTCAATATCAAAGTGCATCAAGGAGGGAAATATTTCAAGATTCCAAGATTGGGAAATTTTCCAAACATAAGGAGGGAACAATTCATGGAATTCCTTAACATAAGGATGGAATGTAAAGTATCATAAGGGATTCCAAACATTGTGAAGATGAAGAATGTACAAGGCAAATTGGTTAAGTGTATAAGGCAAGCTGAGGTGGCATCCTAGTCACCACTCGTTCAATCAAAGGGTACCAAGTCAACATTCATTCAAGGAGGGAATAGGTGACACATGGCGCTACATCAAATATTATTTATCTTACCTATCCTCGTTTCTTATTGGCCAATGTACTGGTGGTTGTACAAACCCTAATTAGGGTTATCTTGTAATCTTGGTCGTTGATCTTGAATCAATCTGAGCCATTCATTTCTTTTGAGGCTCTATATATGCCTCCTTGTCTCTCATTTGTAAGGGAGAGTTTTTGTAGAATTGTTGGTAAATGCTGCAGCTATTTGAATCCTAATCATTGTTCAATTGTTGGTGATTTTGCTCTTCAAGTGTTGTATTTGCATTCATGGTTCTCAATTCCTCCAAGTTAGATTAGAATTTAGATTAGAATTTATTTTCATGTATGTTAGATTGAGTGGAAGATTTGTTGAGTATATTTGTGTGGAATCCTTAATCCATACCACTAGCCTCTTGCCGTTGGTAAGCGCGCCTTGTGTGGTCAACTGAAATTTGAGTAAGCATAACTTCAACTATTACGCGTCCGTTGACAAGCATCAACTTGGATGGTGTCTACATTTGATGGTGATAGCCTGAAAATCTTTAAGTATACCTTAGATGATTGCACTAAACTTGTGTCAATACCTGATTGTGAGACCTTGCTTGGTTTGATTCCACTAGATCCATTCATCATTTCCTACATTCCTAGGCTTAGAATAGATTTCCTGAACCGTATTCTTTTTCTCCCTTTTTTAGTAAGAAGTAAATCCAGAGCCATATTGATAAATCTTAAGTTGTCAGCACACCTATTCTGCATCATTCATGATAATCCAAACATTTGCGTAAGTCCCCAAGTGAAACACAGCAATTCATATCAACCACTGAACTTACCCACTCGTCAAGACCTGACATGTAGAAACCTTGGAAACATTTTAGTTGATCTCATTCTTAGCATCTGAGGTGATTTTGTTCAAGAGAGGGTAAATTATCTTGGTAATTTATTCTGTATTGTTATGTGCATAAAACACACATCAACACGACCTAGCATGGCCAAACCAGAAACACAATACTTTTGTTGAATGTATACATAACTTTCTCTTCATTATAGCTACCCCACTTTTCTTAATTAGTGTAGCAATACCTTGAGCTTTATGAAATATGTTTTCTAGTGGCTCTCTAACCCCTCCTAATGCTTTGAAATCTGGCTTGTAATCGTCTGAGTTTGATATGGGGCAAGAGAAGTTCCTTGTTAGTTTTGTGGTCTGTTTACCAGGCAGTAACATGTAACACACGAATTCTGGAAGGCCCCATCCAGGATGGCCTTCAGATGCGTCTCGTGATTTCCTTACTATTTGGAAGATACGAGCTGGAAGGCCTCATCCAAGATGGTCTTCAGAGGACAGCTAGTGATTGCCTTACTGTTAGGGGGTTTCTGGATACTCTTTGTATAAATGTAATATGGACTATATACATATTTTGTTATGTATGTATTTAAGTGTGAAGTTGGCCTTTCTGTTGCTTAGAGTGTAAGTTTGTATGAAACAGTTTTTACTGTGTTGACAATTAGAAGAAGTAGAGGGAAACAAGCCGACTTGTAATGGCTAGGGAAGAATGACAATGTTTAATCTGAAACTAGCTATAAAGGGAAGCCAATGAGACAGATCTATAAGTTATATTGGGTAGAGAAAGTAGAAGTGTTAGCTTCTAGAATGGCAAGTTATTTAGATACACGTGAATAAGCCAAAGACCACATTATTATAGTATGTATCTCTAAGAATAAAATGTAATTTCAATTCAGATTTCTATGTTATGTATTTTACTAAATTTCTTGGAATGAAGTCCGCTCTGCGTTAGATTTCATGTACTTTCCTTTCAGTAATACTAAATAGATATCAAGATCCTAGTTAGATGAATTTTTGAGCTCTGAAAATAACCCATTTTAGATTATAGATGTCTTTGATATGACTACGTATCATGTATAACCAGCAGATCTTTAACCCTTATTTTTCAGGTTAATGATAACAATTATTGAGTCACTCTCAATGTCATCCTTGTATTTTCCACATAGACAATCCTTAGACCTAGCACTAGGGCTGAAGCTTCAAAATCATCATTTGGGAAAGGCTGAAGACTGTTACAGAGGACATCCCCAATGCTATCAAGATATGGATTTTAAATTCAATTTTACAAGACCATTGTGTCTGCTCCACACTTAGTGCATTGATTATTTTCCTAGAGTATTCCACACCCAACACAGAGGCAGAAAATATTAGTAATTGCATACAATAAATCTACAACCTTGTCTATATTCCACTTCCCTCGAGACAAAATACAGGTTTCGGCAGCAAGAAACTAAAATTTTGGACCTTACATATCGATTGTATTTGTTAAAGAATAATGTCTGCAAAAATGATTTCACCGAGCAACCTCCTGCACTAAGAACCAATTACAAATAATAAAAGAATCCTTAGTCAAAAGCTACATGCCTGAGATGAGCTTTGAATGTCTCAATTCCTCAATAATTAATATTGCCAGCTTTTTGTGATGTTTACATATAAGAAGGCTGTATTTGGAAACCAAAATGTGTTGATTTGGTCTATGAAGGGTGGGCTGCTAATTCCTTTTGACTCCTCATTTCCAAGACCTTTTTGTGGGAGTTTGAGTGTTTAGTCGCTGAGAATGTAGGACTGGCAGCAGGTCTGTATTCTGGTAGAAGTTTTCCAGACCTGTATCTCACTCCACAGGCATTGCATAATGTCTTAGGACCCATTGGTCCATCTCTCCATTGTGGGGTTCTTTTAATGCTGCAGTGCATGCATTTCCTGGCCTTAATTGCCTTCTGCACCTTTCTAATGATCCCCTGGTTTGTCTTTTGAATCTTTTTTAGGGGATCAGAGTTCACTTGCTTAGAAACAAAGTGATCAGAACCACTACAGACTGAACCATCAGCAGAGAGAAAAGATTTTGGTTGATTCTCCAATCCATTTTGTGGTGGTTCAGCACATGAATCTTGTAATTCGGAAGCAATATGTGTTTGTTTTTCCTGATAGACAAATTCCTTTTGCGCCTTCCTTTCCAAGACCGACTTGTGGGAGTAAGAGTGTTTATCAACCGAAAATATAGGACTTGCAACAGGTCTGTACTCTGGCGAATTTCTTCCAGAATTAACATCACTGGTGTTGCATGGTGTCTTACAATCCATTGTTCCAGCTCTACGATGTGGGGTTTTCTGGTTGCCACAGTCAACACATTTCCTGGCATTCGTTGCAGCTTGCCCCTTTCTAATAATCCCCTGCTTCGACTTTGGGATTTCTTTTAAGGAATCAGATTTTGTCTGCTTGGAAACAAAGTAATCTGAACCACTACATACTGCAGTATTAGCAAGGAGGGAAGAGTTTGGACAGTTTTCCAATACTTCTTGTGATGGTTTCATGTAGGAAGCTTGTACTTCAGAACCAGAACATGTTTTTTTTGCCTCGGAGGCTTGTGATGTAAATTCCTTTTGACCGATCATTTCCAAGATCTTCTTATGGGAGTTGGAGTGCTTATCAACCGAAAATGTAGGACTTGCAGAAGGTCTATATTCTGGTACAAGTCCTCCATACCTATATCTCACGCCGCAGGCATTGCATAGTGTCTTAGGACCCATTGGTCCAGCTCTCCACTGTGGAGTTTTATGGGTGCCACAGTGCATGCATTTTATGACCCGTAGCTTACCTTGTTCCTTCTTTTTGATCCCCTGCCGTCTCTTGAAAATCTTGTTTGAAAAATGCCATTCTTTTTTCTCAGAGACGAAGTGATTTAGATGGCCTACAGACATATTATGCTTTGTAAGGCAAGAAATACAGTGTCTCTTTGGTCCATCTTTCCAGTAAGCGGTTTTCTGTGTGTCACAGTTCATGCATTTGATGACCTTTGTCGCATCCTCCCATTTTGCTTCAATTCCCTGATCTGTCTCACAAAGTCTGTTTGAGCATTTGGATTTTGCTTGCTCAGAACTCAAGAAATCTGAAGAATTGGAGACAGCAGCATTAGCAGAGACAGAAGCGTTTGAACAAATCTCCGAGTCCGGATTAGATTTAGCAAGGGAAGAACTCCTGGAATGCCAATTGCTACACGGGACTCTTAACGTGATACTTCTTACCTTTCCTGAAGCAGTCACATCAGGAATACGATTAGGTATATTTCCAGAACAAGAGCTGCTTTCCAATGCTGAAATACTACTTGAGTTCCTAAACTCATCAGAAATTTGTTCTGCACCATGTATATCCTTAGTTTGTGCTCCAAAACAAGGATAAACCGGTGGTTTTGGTGCATTTCCTAGTGAAGGTTCCTCTAAAAAGCTCGCAAGCCAGTGAAGCTCTGCCAAATCATCGCCCTGATCCACCAAAAATGCAAACCCAGTTCAAAAATTCATGCAGCTTAATCTATCTCAAAATATATAGTTAACCTTAAAGAAAGATCTCAGATATTAAAATTGTGCTAGTTCAGCAAAAGAGAGAATTAAAAAGCATTTGTATCTCATCATGAACTCATAAAAGAAGACAAGAAGTGCACTTACAGGATCGTAAAAGCCATCATTATCGACAGTGAACTCAGAGCTCTTCATTTCAGTTATGGAACTGTCATCAGTATTTGTGCAATTCATTCTGTTCACCAGTAGATCCAATTGGGTAGGGTAAACTTCCTTGCTGTCGGCTTCCATGGTTTATAGTTTATCCTCACAGATTCCTCATGCTATTAGGTGAAATCCCCTGAATATAAAGTGAGTTAAACATAATTAAATGAACTTGAAGAGCTGATCTCAAAAATCTAATCTGCATTCAGATCGGTATAAGGAGGCACATTCATCCAAACTTCAAATTTACAATTCAATTTGAGGTGAACACACTAAACCCGAATTGTGTCGGCACCAACCCCAATTAAATCTATCAACGCACCCTAAGTTCAGAAAACAGTCGAAATTCTATCAAACAGTCATGAAAATCAAATGTCTTCTGAATCATACGTGCCATTTATATTGCTGGCAGAACAACATATGAGTCGGAAGGGAAGTTAGAAGAACAATTGTCAGTCTGAGCCTTTGACCTTCATTATTCTAAAGTAAAATAAATAAATACCGAGAAGCGTTTTATATGCGTTAGGGTGAAATTTACACGCCTTTGCCATTTACCATTAGAAATTAAAAACACGATATGTCTATATTTCGTACGATGGTTTGTGGGAATATAAGGGTTTTAATTTTCAATTTAGTCTTATATTTATTGTGGGGATACTGTTTTGATCGGTAGATAGTATAATTTTGTGTAAGTTTTGAGTGTTTTTTTTATTTTTTTATTTATGGTGTTAATATTATTGCATTTAGTATTATTTTTATAAGGTTAAGATTTATATTTTTAAACTCAAAATCATTAATCTACAATGTGATTGGATGAAAAAGTTTGGTGTTATAGTAATAATTATAGTAACAAATTTATAGAAATAATAGATTTTATAGATTTTTTTTTTATTTCTTTATATTTGAAAAATAAATTTCTATTTTAAATAACTTTTTTTATTTTTAATCAATAATGTTGTAAATAAAGTGATATATATATATCAATTAGCTATTGTATAAGAATTAGATTCACACTATTTTAATAAAATAAAATAAAAATTTAAACAAACACTTAAATTATTCATTACACAACAAATATTTGTATTGAAAAAAAACAAGTATGTATCTTTTATAATTATAATTTTGAATAAAATTTTTTAAATCATTCTATTTTTTTATTAATACATTTTAAAAATAGTAATAAAAAAAATACATTTTAATATTACATTTTGAAAATAGTAATTTTTTTTAATCATTTTAATATATACAATATAATTTTATAACATTTAATCATAAATTTAAATATTTTTTAATCATTCTATTTTTTTATTTCCACTTTATTGTTTATATTATATAATTTTATAATTATTAATAGCTTTTTTTTCTCGATAATAATAGTATTTTATTGATATTCAAAAATTGCTTTACAAAATGAGATTGTCTTCCATCGGAGTTATCTAAATAGCCATAAAACCAAAACCCTCGTTTAAAACATGCCATTACAAAAAGTTTTCAGATGAACATTGGCATCTACAGTTCCCAAAAAAGAAACTACCCCCTCCAATCACTATCCTGCTAATTTTAAATAGCAAACAAGACATAGGAAATCCACAACAAACAAAAAAAACCCCAATAACTACAAAATGCCAACTCACTAACTTCGCCTCTGTCGCGGGCCTCATGCTTCAGCTGGCTTGTGCATCTTTGTTTCCTTTCATTTCCTTGTGCGCAAGACTCTCCTCCCGCCACCATCCGCTTCTGCCTTTACAATTTCGATCACAGCCTCCAGTTCTTTGATTCAACCAGCAATTTTAAAGCCTCTCATCCCCGCCTCGCCTCCTCTCGACAGTGAAACTGACATAGCCCCTCTGCCCACCGTAAAAATGGTATTACACCTGCTTTGTGACCATGAACACCATCTGCCAAGCCTTCCTACATGTCAAAACCTACACTCGGCATTTCCCACTCCAGGAAAGAGTCCATTCCTACCAAGAAATCTTCATATATTATCATCTCCATCACCCTCCTCACCGTACTTGTACTCTCCCCAACTTCCAAACCCCACTCCATAATCAACGAATAGATGTCCATTCGCGTCTTGTATCTGTGCTTTACCAAGTTGAAAGCATTCCCCAAAATAATTGCCACACATTGTGGCAATAGCTCGTCCAAGAATTTGAAAAAACCCTGGAGTTTTTTTATGGTTATATCACCATAGAATGGGCAAAGTTGCTTCTTGGATCGCAAAGTGAAGTTGGTCTCCATAGCTTCCTTCCACACTGCTTCACCACCTCGCACCACTCTCTTTTGCTCCTTCCTTGCAAAGAGCCCCTGTCACTCGGTTATCTTCTCGAAGAGGACACTAACCTAAGAAGACAGCCACTTCAATGTAATAAGTAATCACTTGACTTCCATCAATAAAACTACTCCCAGCCTCAAATACCTATCATCTCTAGCCTTTACTTCTCTGCTATTTGTGCACTCCTTCGTGCAATGTAATCATTATCCTCCTGTCATCCTATTCATCATCAAAAAACTTCTTCCTAAAATCTTCAAGTCTTAAAACTTCAACCTCATTAAATGACAGAGCCCATTTCGATAATATATTTGCCTCCATATTACCTATTCTCCTAAAATGGCTAGTTTGAGCTTATTCAAAAAATTTAAGCTCCTCAATAACATTAGCAATCAAATTTTGCAAATGTCATGCCTCTATACTTCCCTTCATTAGAGCTTGTATGATTATCAATGAGTCTCCCTGTAGATGTAATTTCTTGACAACTAATCTCTTGCCAACTTTAACTACTAGCATTGTCGGTGTTTCCTCTGCAACATTATTTGTGCCTTTTTCAAGTTTTTGAGCATCTAGAGCTACCACTTTTCCCTTCCAATCCCGAACTATGAGCCCTGCCCCTTATGGTCCAAGATTACCTTTAGAGGCTCCATCAAATTTTATTTTCACCCAACCTTCCGATCTCATCCAATTGTAATGGAGAGACAGTCATTGCTAGATTGAACCTAGCCATGCCTCTTAACGGGCTTATGGTTGTTGCAGTTGGCAATGTACAACCCATCATAATCAATCAAGTTGGATCTCTTGGAGATTCTCCCAATAAAATTGTGTTTGCTCCTCCATTAATGACACCGCCCACTTCAATAACTTGTATGCCAGTATGCCACCATATTTCCACTTCTCAACACGTGAGTAATTTTAAAATCCTTAAATGTTATTAAAAGTTCTCTTATAATTTTAACATATTTATTTAATTTCCATGTTGGAATTTTGCTCCTCATAATAACATTGGTAACGATTAGAGAATCACCTCCAAATGTAATTGTGATACTGATAATTTCTTGGTCATTCATGACTGCTAATAAAGTTGCTTTCATTTCGTCTTCATTGTTTGTACCTTCCTTCAATCTTTTAGCTCCAATTGCCAAAATATTTATGTTCCAATCTCTTGCCACAAAGCTTGCACCTGAAGGGCTTGTATTCCCTCTCAACATCATGTCAAAGTTGACTTTCACCCATCCTACATTTGGTTTCATCCAATCAACACCTTTCTTCCCCTTGGAATCTAAGATCAATCTGCAGAAGCCCATTAATAGGCCACCGTTTATATTATAGTATAATTATTAATATTATTTTATTAAAGTGAGAGTTATAGTTAATATTACAAAAATATAGTGGATGGCCCCACAATGCAATGGTTAGCTATGAGCGTCCTACATGGGAGGTCTTGGGTTCAAGTCTACTCAACTGGTTCTTAGCTCCAGGGAAAAAGCTAAAAAATACCACCTGCTTCGGTTGTGACTTATCAAAAAAAAAATATTACAAAAATATAATTAAAATAATAATAATTTAAAATTATAATTATTAAGAAGTACACCAAATATTTGTATTACAATACTATAAAGGCAAGTACTCGCCATTACGTGACACTTGTTATAAATATTTTTTAATCGTTCACTCATTCATGAAAATATGAATTGAAAAAGATAGAAACAATGCAATGCAAGATCCAAACTAACAATCTATACAATTATCTATTCATAAACAAATGATAGGCTCAATAATACCAACACAAAGATCTTAAAAGACTCTATTGTTACTTGAGATTTGCTTGAATGCTTGATGTAGATTCACTTTCAGATTTTGTAGCATAACTTTGATATCATCATTGATAGTACGAAGGTTTGATGTTTGATGTTTGATAATGGATGCTTGATAGTGATATTGCTAGTTTTTGATAATGATAATGTTTATGAAAGTGATAATTTAACTATAATGTGGGTACTCAAAAGTGCTAGGGGGGAAATGAATGAGTGAAGGCCTTATTTGTATGTCTCTCATTGCATTTGATCAATGGTGAAGATTAAATGGGAAGACCTACATATGAAAAAAATTGAGAGATAGTAGGACTTATAATGCACATGGATTGATGGTGTGGAAGGATAAGAAAAGGTGTAAAATGCATAGAGGAAATAAATAGAATTATTTGAGGTGGGAAATTAATGAATCTATTTAATTTTCAAGGGAAGCATTAACTAATTAAATAAATTTTAAAATTTATTTAATTAAAAGAGATAAATTGATTAAATAATAAAATTATTTAATTTAGACTAGGATAAAAAAAATGTAAAACTAATTAAATACAAAAATTTATTTAATTAAAAGAGATAAATTGATTAAATAATAAAATTATTTAATTTATACTAGGATTAAAAAAATGTAAAACTAATTAAATACAAAGATTTAATTAATTATGGATAAAAAAGATAATGAATTTTTTAAATGATTATAAATTATTTAATAATTTATCATTGAGCTATGAGTTATGACCCCACAAGTTGGGTAAATAAGATACATTAGTTTTTTGGTAATTTGAGTTTGAATTTGGATGACCAAAAAAAAAAGGGTAAAAATGATGCAAAACTAGAGTTGACGTACAAATGGTAGATGGAGCACACTAAGAGAAAATGGGCTAACATATGCACAAGGCGGGTCATTCTGCAACTGTTGTTGCGTGCATGGCATAGGCTATCGTGCACTTGACACGAATCAGTATGTAATCAATGCAGGAAAGTAGGGTGGACATAATGGAAACCACAATGCAAAATAGAAAAAACTACAATAGGCAGAGTTGGAGGGCAAGAAGACAAAAGGCCATCACAATGACCATCCTCATCATAGGGGTAATTAGAACATCTTTCAAGGGAAGGAGTTATGCAAATGATATCAAAAAATTTGAGGTTTATAAAATGTTATGGGGCTAATCTATATGTAAGAGTAATGCACATGTAGGTATATGCAAGGATAGAAAATTAGCCTGTTGATAAAATATAGAGTAAAGAATATAATGGATGGAAGGAAAATGTGTAAGATGGATGTGATATGATATGACATATGTAATATGGAAGGATATATAGATTTGAAAGATGGATATAATGTCTTATATTATTTGTTTAGCTTTGTATCATCAAGAATTTTATGGAGTTGATCACACATAAGAAGACACTGATCAAAATCAAAGACAGAAATGAAAGATAAAGCAATGACCATGCCCCATTCCTCACTCTCCATTAGGATATCAAGATTGAGGCTTGTGCAAGCTTCCTTGGAATAGGTGAACAAAAAATATTAACAAGATACGCATAGAAGCGAAGATCATGCTCCATCCTCAATCTCCACCACAATATTTTTTGAAATGCTAATAAACCCATAATGAAGCTATAGACTTAAAAGGATCGACCAAGAAGGATACCTTCCATAAAATATTTTTACAAAATGAGCTTGCATGAATATTGAGAAATAATGTATGACATGAATGATATGATGAAAATGGGATATACGCTACAATATACAAGAACCTTGAATAAATAGCAAGGTGTGATGAGGTATGAAAACTACCCTTGATACAAACATTAAATGATTAATGCAAAATGAAAATTTCCTAAACCAAATATTAAATACCTAAATGACTAAAAGTAAATAATGAGGTACTGTCAAGCATTACAACTTATTTCTAAAATGTGACACCTAGGAGTAAGAAAAACTAACCTAACACCTAAGTAAACTTAACATATGAATAGGTTCCCACTAATAACTAGATAAGAAATAACCACATTCATACTAACACCCCCCCTAAGTGCAACTTAGGGACAAATTACTATACAAATGATGCAAGATCATAAATGATGATGCACTATGTAGAGTTCTCTAGATCCACTTATGCTCAAAGTTGACCAAAGAACTTTTATAACTTAGGGATCAACTATTGAATACTAAGAAACCCCTAATTAAATGCATGTTACATTTAGATTGTCAATTTAGGGGCATTTACTTGTGATGGGTTTGCATTGTATGTGCAATATAACTCTACCTAGGTCGTTGTTCTAACTTGACAAAAAACATTGTAGTAAAGTATATTGTAAGAAAGTAATCAACATGAAATGATAGAAAATGATAATGAAAACAATATAGAAAGAACAAGTATAGTAAAGGCATTCAATAGTAACACTTACACTATGCTAATAAGGAAAACAATGTTGCTACATGATGATAACTAAAATAGTTAGAATTCTATACTACAACTAAATTAAGTATGACAATGAAATTAAATTATCTAACTAGTATGCATAAACAAAACTTATAGATGTGTTACCTCATGAGGGCCCTCCTTGGGTAATACACTCTCAAATTAACAATAATATTATATAATTAACTCAACATATCATATTATTCATGCATTCAAATGCATACTTGTTACCATCATAATGACAAACTTACACTAAAAACGAGACATTAAGCATTAAACATTTTTGGTTCTACTCAAGCTCATTTACAGTATACGTTCAACTAACTCATCCTATGACTATCTGGCACTCATTCCTTTTATTTAGGAAGAGCATTATTAACAACTCAAGAAAAAATAAATAAGTTTATAGTCTTAATACAACTATACTACATAACCACTTTCAAGACATAAATATCCATTGCAATGGCATAACATAATATTAAATGGAATTGGTTAAGGTAGATGGAACTTTGCATTTGAAAAAGTCTTCAAATAATAGAACTCTTTAATGGTTCTAGATAAGTAGAACATTGTTGAAGCATGTAGCGTATAAATTCACTTGTCATGAAGCATACATATAGTAAGAAGTATACATGAATACACTTAAGGCATGAGGCATACATTTATACAACAAGAAGTATACAAATGATAAACTCAAGGCATGAAGAATGCATGTAGCACATAAAGCATGAAGCATATTCATGAATTTTCTTAAGGCACGAAGCATACATCTAGCACATAAATCATGAAGCATGAAGCAATATACATAGATACACGCAAGGCATGAAGCATAAATATAAGTAAGGCATGAAGCAATATGCAAGGCATTAAGCATCCACATAAAGCATGAATTATAAATACACAACAAGCATGACGCCATATAAATACATGCTAGGCATGGAGAATACATTTGAAAGGCACACACATATAAGAGTGTAATGTTGGCCTATATGGTTTTACACCACTTAAGAATAGTTAACCCTATTTGTATGACAACTAAGTATGTTTGTCTCACATGTTAGTAGGAATGATGCTCCAATACCATTTCTAATGCCTCCTTCCTAATTTTCCCTAGATTTTGCCTTAAATCACAATTACAACAAATTAGGGTTAGGGTTACATCTTATCAAATAACTCTTTCCTCAATAATACAATCCTAAATTTGGATCCTGCAATCACAACATGAAAGACATATGCAATATACATACATACATGTATGTATGTATTTAAAAACCTCACATAACCCGTGTGCATTTTGTGTTTTTCTGACTTTTTTGCACACCATCTTGGTGCACACACCTGTATGTATGTATGTATGTATGTATGTATGTATGTATGTATGTATGTACATACATACATACATACATACATGTACATACATACATGCATACATACATACATGTACATACATACATACATGCATACATACATACATGTACATACATACATACGGATGTGTGCACCAACATACATACATACATACATACGGGTGTGTGCACCAACATACATACATACATACATACGGGTGTGTGCACCAAGATGGTGTGCAAAAAAGTTGGAAAAACACATACATACATACATACATATGGGTGTGTGCACCAAGATAGTGTGCAAAAAAGTTGGAAAAACACATACATACGCACAGGTTATGTGAAATTTTGTAAACCTCATACACATTTTGGCTCGTTTTGCCGAGCCTAAATGAAGCGAAACCGCGTACAGGGTTTTTCTTATACTAAACGCATATGTGGTTTAGTTTTCAAAACCTTGTACGTGCTTTGCTGTCAATAATTTTTTTTTTTTATGTGGCCGCTGGGTCATTTTCACTCACAGCTGCAAGAAAAAACACTTTAACGGTTTCAAGAAACACAATACGTGAACGAGGTTTTAAAAAATCAAACACACACACAATGGAAAGAGGTATGAGAAAAAACATTCATCTATTGTATGCATTTGATATATTATAGTCGCAATTAGAATGTAAATTCATCATTTATTATCATTATTATTGTTGTTATGAATGCATCAAATTTGGAAAACAATGCTCCCTAGCAAGACACACCTCTTGAAAACTTACGACAAAACCCACAAGAGAACCCACAAGAGAACCCACAACCAAACCCTCAAGATACAAACCCTCCAGCTCCTCTAGTAGACCATTCACAAGCTACATAGGAGGATTTGATAAACCAGTTAACACAAAACACTGCCAAAATAACTAGATTGGTGAATAGACTAAAGGCATCCAAGCATGAGCATCATGCATCCCTTGCCACAACCTTAGAATCATTGGCTAGTAGTGCCATTG
Source organism: Cryptomeria japonica (assembly GCF_030272615.1). Lineage (NCBI taxonomy): Eukaryota > Viridiplantae > Streptophyta > Pinopsida > Cupressales > Cupressaceae > Cryptomeria > Cryptomeria japonica. Next base: position 162,664,889 of record NC_081415.1, on the reverse strand, counting down.
AATTTTCCAATCAAATTACAAAATGGGGAAGCTATAAGTGTCGATGTCGTGCTTTTTATGCTAGTGAGTTGTCATATAATAAAGTGAAAAAAAAAAAAAAGTAAAGCACAAATATGTGCTCTTTTTATTGATCCCAAAATGGGTGAGACCTTACCTCTTAATTCAAAGAGGTTTCTTATACACTGGTGTAGCCATTTGCAGATAAAAAATGCTTTCTGGGATAGGTGGTGGATGGTCTTTGACCAACCACCTTGTAATAATTTTGAGGTTCCATTATATTTTTTGAGGAAAATATATTGTGAGTTTATCCTCACTAAGCAGCCGAACTATTTTGATATGAGAGAGTTCCAGGGTAGAGGTAGAGGCTCTACCCAAGATAGACTTGGAGCTCGGAGGGTACTAAACCCCCAAAGTCGCAACCCCCTAGCACCAAAACTATGGTCCATGTCATGATCCCAATAGCCCTGAAAGAGTCGATGGAGATACAAACTCTTCAGGCGGCCACTACGTTGATCCATCATTCAGCATGGCACATAGTTATCACACCCTCTTGACCTAGACGATGATCCAGTAGTTGAGCCATCTGGCCTTGGTGAGCTCATTCAACATGTGTGTCCTAGTTGTTCAAGTATATGCTTTGGGATGGATGTCAAGGCCAATGCAGATGGTTCCACATCCCATCTATGTATAATTTGCAAGAGTAGATGTCAGACTACCACTGCAAAGGATGTGGCGCTGACTGATGATTTGATGGATATGGTGTTTGGTGGTCACATGCAAATACATGTGTGTTGATTTGAATTGATAACATGTTATTTAATAATCACTTAAAACTTGTAAATATAAATGAATTTTTATTTATAGATCGATTTAAATTGATACAAACAATATACATTTCGGGATGCAGCAGCGGGTGTTAATACACTATCTGATATTCCTCCCGTAGTTGTTGTAGCTGCAGCTTCGACGCCTGAGGTATAAATTTTGTAATATGTTAAAATAGAATAGTACCTTGAATTCAAAAAAAAATTATAAGATATACTAACTCTCTTTAATGTATATTTATTTTCCATTTTATAGGCGATGTCAGGGGATCAAATATTCTAGATTGATAATGTCATGCTCTTGGCCATCAATTTTGGCCTAGAAAGCTATGTTGTATCATATTTTGCACACCTCTTTTTATGTATTCTTTTGATTGAATATGCAAGTCATATAAATTTAGATTTGTTAAATTATATTTAATATTATCTATTGATATCTCTTGTGTTAATTTTTGTTTCTTTTAGGGTACCCACACGTGTCTAGGGCACCTCCTCGGCGAAAGAAATCCTCAAGGACACCTAAATGTCAAAAGGTAATTGAACACATTTTTAATTGACATAACTATTTGAAAAGGTTAAAATTGTCTTAATTGGAATTTGTAGATTGATTAGTCTTTTTTGTCTCTTTTATATACAACAACAATTGGGATTTGTAGAACTGATGAATGCACCTGATACATTAAGGATCAAGAGAGGGAAAACGTATGTATCTCTACTATATTTTCTTGAACTTTAGATAAATTCTAATCTTATCATTTTTCATACATGAAATAGCCATAACTGCTTCATCAATGGGGAGCCCTCCTAAGTCTAATGGAGAAGCATCCCAGGATCCATACACTTTTGTTCTATATATTATAGATTTGTAGTGTTTTTTATCTATATATGTTATACCTTCTATTAATTGTATTTAACCTACAATACTTATCATTCTATTAATTGTATTTAATCTTATCATTTTTCATACAGGAAATAGGCATAGTTGCTTCATCAATGGTGAGCCCTCCTAATTCTAGTGGAGAAGCATCTCAGGCTCTGGTACGCTTTTGTTCTATAGATTGTAGATTTTTAGTCTTTTTGATCTATATATGTTATTACCTTGTATTAATTGTATTTAACCTGCAATAGGCCCCTTCTCAGTTTGAGCATAATGTGGATCCTCTCAAGTTCCATTTTAAGAGGACTTCTAAGTCTAACAAGGCAACGAAAGAAAAGACGATATATCCCAGATCAATAGATGAGGTAATCTACAATTCAATTGCAAAGAAATTATAGTTGAATGTATAGTTATGTTGATAATTGTGAACTATTTTGTACAAAAGGATTCTAATTTGGCTTTTGAATTGTGGTTGTGCAACCATTTACAGAGTTGCGTACTGCATCAAAGAGGCTCCATTTTGATGATCCACCACAACTATAGGATCATATAGTGTTAGTTGTGGTCATCGAAGGACTAATACATCTAGATATAGTCTACATTTTTATTGTATATCGATCTGGACATGGCATATGGCATATTTTTGTAAAACTTTTATTGACATGGCATATATACCATTTTTTGTCTACATGCACAGTTATTGTGCATTTTGATATATATATATATATATATATATATATATATATATATATATATATATATATATATATATATATATATATATATATATATATATATATATATATATATATATATATATATATATATATATATGTTGATATTCCATCCAATAAATGTGCATTATGTTCATTATTGTGCATTTTGTTGATATTGATATTGATATTTGGTACATACATAATTTGTTCATTGTGTTCATTAGTGTTCATTTTGATATATATAAATGTTGATTTATAATTGATATAGTTAATTTTTGCTCAAACAAAGACATACAATTCATTATGTGAGCAATATATCTAAAGTGCTCAACAAAATAAGTCTAAATGACAACAAACAAGCTTACAAAATTGTAATAAAAGAGCCTCCAACACACAATCATTAAAATTTGTCTCTACCTAAAATAGTAGTTGCAATCTAGGTATTTTCAAAACCAGAGTCTTGCTAATCAATTACTTCAACTAAACAAATGCCTTTTTTGAATTCTACCTCATATAAAAGACTTAGCAATTGCCATCACGAAATATGAAGCATTGCAACTATGGAATATGATTTGATAAGCTTTTTCAAATATTGAACTACCCCTAGAAAACTCCATGTCTCAATCACAATGAAAGTCTTGGATCACTTCAAAATAGCTTCCACTTTTACTAAATTCCTAACAATAACTGGATCCTTGTCTGATAAATTTTGATCTCAGCTACTCCACTTTTACTAAATTCCTAACAATAACTGGATCCTTGTCTGATAGATTTTGATCTTAGCTACTCCATAGACTTGGCTAATATTTGATACCAGACTTAGACAACTATTTGGTGTATTTGGTGACTGCCCTTTTATAAATTTAAATGAATATTTACCTATGTAATCAGCAATATGAATGTAAACAACAAAAATATATTTTCTACAATCATGGGTTACAATGAGATAAGGTGATTTGATAAGATTTCTAAAATATTGAATTAACCCTAAAAAACTCCTTACCTCAATCATAATGAATTCAATGGTAATGATCACATTTGATCCATGGCAATGATCACTGGATGTTTTTTCATTTTTTTCCTTTATATTTGTCAATGTGAGTGGTGTGGGAGCACCCTCATGCTTGCAATGGTAAAATTTGGGTTTTTGTCTTGTTTTGTGTTGTTTCATCTAAGTAAGGTCCTTTGGGACCATTAATGATCATTTGAGTCATTTCTGAAATCAATTATGAAAGTTTGGGGTCATTTGGATAAAAGATGTAAAAGTTGCTCAGTTGTTATCAAAGTTGTAAGATAGGCTAAAGTTAATTATGTCCATTGTGGGCATGAACCAGCAGCACGAGCACATCTGGGTGGGCAGGTTTACGATAGTCATGCTCTTGTTGTGCCTCCCTTCTCACTCAAACATCCAGAGCCATACCCTACCGATGCAATCTCCCAAGTGCCCTAAGTCCAAAAAATTGTCAAACTTTGACGGACTATTTCTCGCAATTCATGATGCATATGATTGATCTGTTTGAACCTATAGGGTCATGTGAGGCCTATTTACAATGACCTATCTCAGTTTTTAAAGACTCGAAGCCATTTTCACATGGTAGCATTTTTTAGTTGGTGCAAAAATCATCAGATGCATGCAATGCAAGGTTGCAAGATAGGCTAAATTTGATTTCATTTGTCGTGGGCATGAACCAAAAACATGAGTGCATTCAGGTGGGAAGGTTAATGATAGGTATGCTCTTGTTGTGTCTCTCAGCTCGCTCAAACATCTAGAGCCATACCCTACTAATGTGATCTCTCAAGTGCCCTAAGTCCAAAAAATTGTCAAACTTTGACAAACTGTTTCTCACAATCCAGGATGCATATGATTGATCTGTTTGAATCTATGGGGTCATGTGAGGCCCATCTACAACAACCTATCTTTATTTTTGAAGACTCGGAGCCATTTTCACATGGTAGCATTTTTTCAGTTGGTGCGAAAATCATCAAATGCATGTAATGCAAGGTTGCAAGATAGGCTAAATTTGATTTCGTTTGTCATGGGCATGAACCAACAGTACGAGTGCATCCAAGTGGACAGTTTTATAGTAGGCATGCTCCTATTGTGCCTCCCAGCTTGCTCGAACATCCAAAGCCATACCCTATCAACACGATCTCTCAAGTGTCCTAAGTTCAAAAAATTGTCAAACTTTGATGGACAGTTTATCGCAATCCAAGGTGCATACAATTAATCTGTTTGAACCTATAGGGTCATGTGAGGCCCTTCTACAACAACCTATCTCGGTTTTTGAAGAATCAGATCCATTTTCACATGGTAGCATTTTTTCAGTTGGTGCGAAAATCATCAGATGCATGCAATGCAAGGTTGCAAGATAGGCTAAATTTGATTTCGTTCATTGTGGGCACGAACCAACAACATGAGTGCATCCGGGTGGGAAATTTAATGGTAGGCATGCTCTTGTTGTGCCTCTCAGCTCACTTGAACATCCAGATCCATACCCTACTGACACGACTTCTCAAGTACCCTAAGTCCAAAAAAATGTTGAGCTTTGATGGATTGTTTCTCACAATCCAGGATGCATACGATTAATCTATTTGAACGTACAGGGTCATGTGAGGCCCGTCTACAATGACCTTGTGAGATTTTGCCAAGATCTAGAGGCAATGGAAAGCACAAATAGAGAAAACAAAATAGATGATAGAAATAAACTGTATTCTATCAAGATGAAAATACTGATCAACTGGATCATCAATCGATACATACAATGAATATGAGCCTGTTTATATAGGCAAGGCTATATGGATATGTGAGCACACAAACATGACATGTGGCTCAATAAGAAGCAAGGGTAGGTAGGAAATAGGTGTGGGTAGGTAGGAGAAATAATATAATATTCCACATAAGGTGGAATGTAACAACAAGATAAGATCAACACCATAAAAGGTGGAAATTCTCCTACACACACTATCCCAATGTTGGCACAAACACCCAAGTGTCTCATACCCAAACTACTATGAAATGCATGTACCTAAGTAAACTTAAGTAAAGTGTAATAATATCCAAGATGAATAATTATTTACACCAACACCCCCCCTTAAGTGCAACTTAAAGGAATGCACTTAAGTCTACAATGCAACTAAGAAATGCAAAATGGGTCTCGGCTACTAGGCCATGTTAGGTACCCATGTACAAATGAAAAAGCATGCAAACCAATGAAATGAAATGAAATCTCTCACAAAGCAGGGAAAGAGAGAAAAACCCAATGGGAAAAAACTCTCCCCCAAAAGAGAGACGAAAACTAGATACAAAGAACTCTCATAGAAGTATGTGAAGGACAAAACCCCATGTGAGGAAAAAGTCCCCCCCATATGAGAGAAGAAGAAGAGAGACTAGGAAACCCTCCCTCAATGTGGAATCTACACCAATGATAGAAGCTCGAAGATGAATGAAGAAACTACTCCACGAACGTCGAACCACGTTCCTCCCCTTAGGAAGAAACAAAACCAAAGGTGTATCCAAAGAATCTCCCCAACCATGAAGGGAAGATGAAGCAAAAATACTCATGATGAAAGGAATCTTTGAAAACTGATCAAGTGTTCCCATGTCAATGTTGAAAGTTACCCCCTCCAAAGGTGGTAAACTGTGCCACACTGCTGAAAAAGGCACTCCAAGATCTAGTGGAGAATAATGTAGAACAATATCCAAAGACTCGCATGCCTCCTCAGAAGATAAAGAGACCTCCTCCAACTATTGTACAAAAGTATCCACAATCATGTCAACCTCTAAAGATTGATCATGTAGAGAATGCACAAGAGGGTCAAAGTGATCCCTCACAACAATCAAAGAAGGATCATCTTCATCAAAGAGAAGATGAATGTCATCAATGATGTCTCCCAAATCTGCAATGTAGGACTCCACAAACAAACCTGCAATGTCTGTCAAGTAGTCATCCCAATCAACTGAAGCTGGAAGACATGAAATATCTTGTTGCACTGAATCATAAGAAGGAAAACTGTCGCACTAGCTGCATCATCAGGTGCAATAGGTGGTGTGAAATCAATAGAAGGAAATGAAATGCAAGGCTCAAGAATGGGATCACAAGTGAGAATCCCCAAGTTCAAATGCCCAAAGTTTTCCTCAAAATATGAATCATCAACATAGGAAGAATCAACCTCATCAATAGGACCAAAATCTGAAAAAGAGTACAACCAAGATGCATGATCAACCACCCCAGTCGCAATGATAGATCCACTCTCCAAGTCTCTAATGATAATTGAATCAGGTGGGAACTCCACAGTTTTCCTAGTTGCCCCATGTGTGATTTGATAGCTGGAAAGAAGATTATTTGTCACGTGGGGTACACACAACACATCATTGAAGGAGTTATCCCCAATGGCAATAGATCCTTTCCCAATCACATCCATGTATGTATGATTGCCCCTCAAAATTTGTGGCATGTGGCAAGGCTCAAATGTAGAAAACATAGACTGAGAAGATGCCATATGATGAGAAGCCCCTAAATCAAGAAGTTGTCTCTCTTAATCATGACTTGTAGTAGCGCAAAGAGCTTGTCCCTTTCCTTTATCTGTCCCAAAAGGGTGATCCTTTCCTTTATCCTTGGAAGAAGAAGCCGATGTAGACATTCTAGAAGGTAGGTTGATTCTATTCTTCTCAAGAAGATTCTTCAACTCATCAATATCCTTCTTATAACAATGATGTTCATCATGTCCTGACTTCTTGCAATATCCACAAAAAAGATTGTCCTTATATGATTTCCTCTTAGGTGAGAATGGTGAATCACCTTGTTGTGGAGAGGAAGATTGTGCTCCATCTTATTGTGGATTAGACTTAGGTTAGACTTAGGTTGCTTTTGATTCTTGCCTTTTCCTTGATTACTCTGATTCACTTTGTTAGCCACCAAAGCTTGTGACTTTGAAGATTTGAGAATCCCCATCGTGGTCAACTTAGATTGCTTAAGTATCAACATCTCTGTGAATGAATCAAATGAGGGAGAAGTTTATGAGGAACCTTGAGCTAATCTATGGGTGTGAAAGCTAGATACAAAGGCTGCATACTCTGAAGGAAGCTTGTCCAACAAGTTATAAACCAATTGAGCATCCTTTTTGTAAATTCCACAATCCTTTAGCTTTGCTCTTAACTTGGTTGCTTTTGTGACATAATCTTGGATTGTATCAAAATCCTTGGGATCTAAAGTTGTGAGTTCACTATCAAGCTTGTAGCCCTTAATCTCATCAACTTGATCATATAATTTCTTAAGAATATCCCAAGCCTCTTTAATTGCAGTACACTTATCAATGTGAAAAATGAGGTCATCTAATACATACTTTCTAAGAGTTCCAAGTGCCATAGCATTCTTAGTAAGCCATTCAATTTGAGCATTAGGATTAGCCTTAGGATCAGGTGGTGCTGTAATAGTTTCATTTACATAATGAATGAGTCCTTTTTCCATTAGTTTACTCCATGCCTTAATCTTCCATGATGCATAATTATGAGGAGTTAAAAGTGGAAATTTAGGAGAACCCATAGCACCAAAATGAAAAAACACAAGATAAAGAGAGACACAATCACCCAAGACAGCCCCCCAAAATGGTGATTTTAGCACTTTATACTTAGTGCGTATACAATGGGCCACTTGCAAAACAAGGCAAAGTGGACTTCTGATTTCAATTTACAACTTCTCAAAATGATATATAAGAGACTTCAACAAATATTGCTAGTGATCTAAACTGAGATCCAAGCAAAATGCAAGTACCAAATATGCCAAAAATGGCCAAATACATAAAGTACAATTTCTACTTAAAATCACTGCAAATAGATGGCAAATTATGAAAGTAGATGAAAAAATATGCACTTTCAAAAAAAATGGCACATGGAAAGGAGTCCATATGAGCCCAAACGAAGCCACCAAAGTTGTAAAAATCGGGATTTCACGATTTCCGAAAAACCTGCAAAATTATAATTTCTGGAAAATTTCCGCTGCAGCTTCAAACTTTAAATGCCTCTAGATTTGGCTTCCAAAGTCCGATCTGGATGAAACAAAAGGCAAAATTGACTTTCTTGGACCTCCTTAATCCAATGGTGACCTCAGATTTGACCCATCAAGCTTCAATAATAACCTGCAATAGAAAACTCCAAAATACACAACCTCAAATAGCATCAAATTTCTCTCAATTAGCAAACCAATGGCACTCTAATGGCTCTGATACCATGTGAGATTTTGCCAAGATCTAGAGGCAATGGAAAGCACAAATGGAGAAAACAAAATAGATGATAGAAATAAACTGTATTCTATCAAGATGAAAATATTGATCAACTGGATCATCAATCGATACATACAATGAATATGAGCCTGTTTATATAGGCAAGGCTATATGGATATGTGAGCACACAAACATGACATGTGGCTCAATAAGAAGCAAGGGTAGGTAGGAAATAGGTGTGGGTAGGTAGGAGAAATAATATAATATTCCACATAAGGTGGAATGTAACAACAAGATAAGATCAACACCATAAAAGGTGGAAATTCTCCTACACACACTATCCCAATGTTGGCACAAACACCCAAGTGTCTCATACCCAAACTACTATGATATGCATGTACATAAGTAAACTTAAGTAAAGTGTAATAATATCCAAGATGAATAATTATTTACACCAACAGACCTATCTCGATTTTTGAAGACTCGAAGCCATTTTCATATGGTAGCATTATTTTAGTTGGTGTGAAGATTGTCAAATGCATGCAATGCAAGGTTGCAAGATAGGCTAAATTTGATTCTATTTGTTGTGGGCATGAACCAATAGAACAAGTGTGTCAGGGTGGGCAGGTTTATGGTAAGCATTCTCAATTTGTGCCTCCCAGCTTGCTTGAACATCTAGAGCCATAAGCTACCAGCACAATCTCTCAAGTGCCCTAAGTCCAAAAAAATGTTGAACTTTGACAGACTATTTCTCGCAATCCATGATGCATACGATTTATCTGTTTGAACCTATAGGGTCATTTGCCCATCTACAATGACCTATCTTAGTTTTTGAAGACTTGGAGCCATTTTCACATGGTAGCATTTTTTCAGTTGGTGTGAAAATCATTAGATGTATGCAATGCAAGGTTGCAAGACAGGCTAAATTTGATTTCGTTCATTGTGGGAATGAACCAATAGCATGAGCGCGTCCGGGTGGGCAGGTTTACAGTAGGCATGCTCCTATTGTGACTCCCAGGTCATTCAAACATCCATAACCATACGATAGGCATATGCATGTACTCATAAATAGTCATAAATTAGATCATGTGCTCATAAATAGTCATACAAAATTTCAAGTATAATCAAAAATACAAAATGCATCACAAAATCCCATTTATGTACAAATTTACATATACAAAAATTGACATATATTCAAAAATTTGCCTCTAAAATGGACAAATCAACTCTTGGCTATTTAAATATACAAAAAAAATATTTACAAATCAGCTCATGGGCATTTATATATAATTTGGCATTTAAATATGCAAAATCCAACTTATGATCGTCTAAATATACAAAATTTGGCATTTAAATATGTACAAATCAGCTCATGGCCATTTAAATATACAAAATTTTGCCTCTAAATATGAACAAATTAGCTCATGGGCATTTATATATACAAAAAATGAATATAGAATAATTCGCCGACGATATATACAAAATTCTCAAAATCATTCTACCCTCAATCGTAGAATCATTGTAATGTCCAACAATTGAACACTTGTAGATGACCCAAAATCAATCAAGTGAGCCTTCTCGATCGACTCTAACCCTTATTGTGTCAAGTATTGCCTTATGGTTGGATTCATGAACTTTCCATAAATTCTTGTTATGAGGTCTACCATGATACTTAATCAATTGAATATTTGTTGCAACAACAAGGTTGGAGATATGAAGAATATGTCTATGTGTTTCAAAGTCCTCAAACAACCAAACATCCAAATTCTTGATAGGGTATCTCCTAAGCCATGTGCATGTCACAACAACAAAGCCTATTGGGTACTCAATACCCTCTCCATCAATGATTGTGGTTGTCAATTTTCTTTTAGGCTCAATACAACGACACAAAAAGTAATTTGTTATTTCTTTATTGTTCTCTTCTGCAACAACTGCATACACATGACCTACATTTTATAGAATGATAATTAATACCAAAAATAATGTGTGATGCAACAAAATGAGCCAAAAAAAATCTTGCAAAAAAATTAACCAAAAAAATCACCTAGTTCCACTAGGTCGGATACATGGTCGACTGATGCTTCCATCCGGTTCAAATGCAGTGCTTTGAGAACTTGATATGTATCAATTGGAACCAATCATCTAGAAGACCATTTGTCAACCCACTCTTGTGATTCACATTCTTCCCACAAAAAAATACAATTTGTCTAGTATAAATTACTAGTGAACTTGCAATTGAACTTCTAAATGAGTGCATTTCACTCGATCTTGCAACTGTACAACAATCTTGATACTTTTCAATGTAAGATTCACTGATCAACCAAAAATATCTATGAACCATTGATGTACCTGCATTACCTGGTCCCATTGTAGAGTTACACCATCACACAATTGTTGCTGCATCTATCAACTCAACACCACCTTCATACTTCAATTCTTCTCTAGCTAGGGCTCTTTTTACACATGCTCTTGCACCATCATGCTCCCCCTTTCCATGTCCAACCTCAATGAAATTCCAAAAATGTTGTACATCGCTTGTCACATGCATCCTAGTCAACAAATAGAACATCCTTGCATTCTTGAATTGTGAGGTGCAATTATCTGACCATATTATGTGTCGGTTGTATCGTATGTTTGTTTCCATTAAATTATCATAGAAAAATTTAAAGCATCCTTACACAAACTTTGACAAATGAGTATGATCATCACTTATGTAGAAGTGATACTCTCTTACAACCTTTATATCCTCCTATGTGCTATCATCTACATGCATGAATGCTATGTGTACAAAAATAGAAACTTGTATAGAATGGTAATACATAGATTGCACTTAATTTTGAGGTTGTAGTGTATAATTTTCACTAAAATCAACGATAGAGACAATGCTACCAAGAGGAAATGTGTCCTTACATAACTTGAATTCCTCATCTAACCACCAAGCTTTATATGTATGCATTATGTACTCATAAACTAGTTTCTCTTGAAACATTTTCATAAATTCAGCTACACATTTATCATTTTTCACTAACTCACATCTTTTCAATTCTTTCCCATCTTTAACTCCATATGTGATTGTCTTGTATTTTCCAAAAGAAACTAGTTTCTTACCAATTTCATGTGTGCTCTCCAAATGTACACATCTTGGTAAATGTTGCAAACCACTACATGTAGCACAAGAACCTTTTAGGTACATCATCTTATAATAAATGCAACCATTATGTCTTTTACATAGCACACTTGAAATAAATTCTCTTGGTGACTTAGGAGGTGCTTGTATATTGCATTCCTGCAAAAACATCGTTAGAGTGCAAAGTACAACATATATGACGATAAATATCATAGTGCATGGAAAATTCAATATGCATCCTACAACAAAACGTGGTGTGTACATGATTAATCTTAACATAAAAAAGTTTTTCCATTTCAAAAAATCTTTGACTAATTCTTATTTGAGGAAATTTTTGAAGGAATATTTCATAAAATTTTGTTCGATTCATATCCAAACAGTGTTTGGCATGTGGCTCACGATTTCTAGATCCAATTCTCCTTCTAACAATATCTCTTTGGTTGGGTGAAACCCTTGTGTTGTCATAGCAAAAAAATTCAATTAATGTTCTTACTGCATCAACAACAGCCTTTTCTTTGCGTGGTAGTCTACTCGAGAATGCCCAAAGAGAATTATTGTTAGGATCCTCTATTTTCTCCCGACTCTCTAATGCTTTATGTAATGTTGTTCTACTTATGTTTAATGACTTACTTGTTTTTCTTATCAAACGATCTTTTTTTATTTTCTTGCTCATTATGGATGATGTAATAACACGTCGAGTAACATTAGAATCTTTAGTACGTGATTTTGAACCAATAGCTTGATATGCATCAAATAGATTTCTCACAATTATTCTTTCACTATTACTTTCCAATGATCTTAGGCCTAGAATTTTAATTCTCTCTAAAATTCAAATTTTTAATCATTTTAACAATTAATTGGCATCTTCCAGTTGATTTAAGTTTTCAAAATAGTGTTGCCATATTCTTTTAACCATTCTTCTACAAGTTCGTTCATTTATTTTATCAGACCTTGGTTTCAAAATATTCTCATCGATGTCAATTAGATACTTTGGTTTCCTACAAATAATTCTAGGAGGTGTTAACATTGGTGCATTAGGTATATTATTGAGCTGGTGTATGTTCGTCATTTGATTGAATATTCATTGTGATCTCTTCTTCAATTGCATTAGGTTCATTCGCTAAATCATATGTTGTTGGTGCATCTTTATCGTTTGTTTGATTATTGATTGTGATTTCTTCTTCAATTGCATTAGGTTCATTTGGTACATCTAATTGAGATGTTGTGGATGACATACCTTCTTGTCCCATTGTTCTTAGTTCACATAATTTCTTCATATGTTGTCTTTGTCTTTCCTTTTGAGCCACTCATTGTTCGATTGCTCCTCGCTTGTTCTTTCCCATCGTTAATAATGATTATCCTAAATAGAATGATTTTGCATTAATTAGAACAACAATTCAATCATTTGAAATCATGCAAAACAAAATTTCCCTTACTTCGACATATAAAACTATCATAGAATCGCAGTATCAGTTGCAGTGGGGTGCTCAACGACTTCAAAAAATCCTTTTGCAATCATTGAGGCCATTGACCAAATAAAAATATGTGCAAGAAACGTGTACATGCTATGTTTAGTTAACCCATACGCGTAATTAGTCCCTAAAACTACCCCAATAGGCCAATGTTCATAATTCTTATAACCTGTACGTGTTACTTATAGTAAAGAAAGGGTGAAGGAAAAGGGGAGGGGAGAGAGAGAGAGAGAGAGAGAGAGAGAGAGAGAGAGAGAGAGAGAGAGAGAGAGAGAGAGAGAGAGTTAGGGAGGGAGATAAAAAGAGAGAGGGTGAGGGAGAGGGAGATAGAGAGAAAGAGTGGGGAGAGGGAGGAAGGGAGGGACAAAGAGATAGAGAGGGGGAGTGAGAGGATGGGAAAGGAAGGGAGATAGAAGGGGGAGGGAGATAGAAAGAGTGCAGAGGGAGGGAGAGAAAAAGAGAGAGGGTGAGAGAGATAGAGAGAGAGAGGGATGGTAAGGGGGTGAGGGAGAGGGAGGAAGGGAGAGAGAAAGGATGGGAAAGGAAGGGAGATAGATGGGGGAGGGAGAGAGAAAGAGTGTGGAGGGAGGGAGAGAGAGAGAGAGAGAGAGAGAGAGAGAGAGAGAGAGAGAGAGAGAGAGAGAGAGAGAGAGGGAGAGGGAGAGAGGGAGAGAGATGGTAAGGGAGGGAGGGAGAGGGAGAGAGAGAGGATGGGAGAGAGAGAGAGAGAGAGAGAGAGAGAGAGAGAGAGAGAGAGAGAGAGTGAGAGAGGATGGGAAAGGAACAAAGATAGAGGGAGAGAGAAAGAGTGGGGAGGAAGATATATATATATATAGAGAGAGAGAGAGGGGGGGAGGGAGAGGGAGAGGGAGAGGATGGGAAATGAAGGGAGAGAGAGAGAGAGAGAGTGGATGGGAAAGGAAGGGAGATAGAGGGGGGAGGAGGGAGAGTGGGAAGAGGGAGGGATATAGAGAGAGGGATGGGGTAGAGAGGGGAAGCATACTAGTTTATTATTTTCATCCTTGAACCTGATGCTTGCTCTCAAGGGATGATCTGAACTTATTTTTGTAAGTAGTATTCGCATTGATTTTTATATTGTAATAACAGTTCATCTTGCCCCTTAGGACACCATATGACCCCTTAGGACACTATATGACCCCTTAGGACACCATTAGACCCCTTAGGACACCATATGACCCCTTAGGACACCATAAAATGCCTTGGGATATCGTATGGTCCTACTTGGGGTCGTATGGTGTGCTAAGGGATCTTATGGTGTTGTTAGGGGTCATGTGGGGTCCTAAGGGGTCGTATGGTTTGCTAAGGGCATAGGTGATCTAAATTTATTTTGTAAGCAGTATTGACATTAATTTTTATATTGTAATAATGGTTCATCTTGCCTCTCAGGGAACCATATGGCCCCCTAGGACACCATACGACCCCTTAGGACACCATATGACCCCTTAGGACACCATACGACACCTTATGATAGTTTATGGTCCTACTTGGGGTTGTATAGTGTGCTAATGGATCTTATGGTGTCGTTAGGAGTCATGTGGGGTCCTAAGGGTCGTATGGTGTGCTAAGGGCCCGGGTGATCTGTACTTATTCTTGTAAGCAGTATTGACACTGGTTTTTATATTGTAATAATGGTTCATCTTGCCCCTCAAGACACCATATGACTCCTTAGGACACCATATGACGCCTTAGGATATCATATGGTCCTACTTGGGCTCGTATGGTGTGCTAAGGGGTCTTATGGTGTTGTTAGGGGTCATGTGGGGTCCTAATGGGGCCACACATATGTTATAACGCCATATGATTCCTTAGGACATCATACAACCCCTTAAGACATCATATGGTCCAAAAGGGTCGTATGATGTGCTAAGGGGTCATATGGTGTTGTTAGGGGTCATGTGGGGTCTTAGTGGTGCCACACTTGTATTACAACACCATATGACCCATTAGGATACCATATGACCCCTTAGAACATCATATGCTCCTAAGGGGTCATGTGGTGTGCTAAGGGGTCACATGACGTTGTTAGGGATCACACAGGGTCCTAATTGAGCCACGCGTGTGTTACAACACCACATGGCCCCTTAGGATATCATACATGGTCCTAAGGGGTTGTATGGTGTCATTGGGGGTCATGTGGGGTCCTAATGGGGCCACACTATCATATGACCCCTTAGGACATCATAGGACCCCTTAAGATATCATATGGTGTTGTTATGGGTCTTTGGGATCCTAATGGGGCCACACATGTGTTAGAACACCACATGGCCCCTTAAGATATCATATGGTGTTGTTATGGGTCTTTGGGATCCTAATGGGGCCACACGTGTTAGAACACCATATGACCCCTTAGGACACCATATGACCCCTTATGATATCATATGGTCCTAAGGGGTCATGTGGTATGCTAAGGGGTCATATGGTGTCATTAGGGGTATTGTGGGGTCCTAATATGTCTTCACATGTGTTAAAACACCATATGACCCCTTAGGACACCATACGACCCCTTAGGACATCATATGGTCCTAAGGAGTCATGTGGTGTGCTAAGGGGTCATGTGGTGTTGTTAGGGGTCATTTGGACTCCTAATGGTTCCACACATGTGTTACAACACCATATGACCCACTAGGACAACATATGACGCCTTAGGACATCATATGCTCCTAAGGGGTCATGTGGTGTGCTAAGGTGTCACATGATGTCATTGGGGGTCATATGCGGTCCTAATTGGGACACGCATGTGTTGTACAACACCATATGACCCCTTACGACACAATATGACCCCTTAGGATGTCATACATGGTCCTAAGGGATCATATGGTGTCATTGGGGGTCATGTGGGGTCCTAATGGGGCCGCACATGTGTTAGAACATCATATGACCCCTTAGGACATTATATGGTCTTAAGGAGTCATATGGTGTGCTAAGGGACCTTATATGATGTCATTAGGGGTTATGTGGGATCCTAAGGGAGAGAGAGAGAGAGAGAGAGAGAGAGAGAGAGGGTAGGAATACAATGTACTAAGATATTGAAAGACTATATATGGATATATTTTACATACATATATACACATACACATACACATACACATACACATTTTATATACATATTATATATATACACACACATATATATTATATACATATACATACATATTATACATATACATATTATATACTTACATATGTATTTCTATATATTAGGATGTCTTTATGTTGACATAACCCATACGGGTTTTGTTCTCTCCAAATCGCATACGTGTTTTGTTCTCTCTAAACCTCGTATGCGCTATTGTTTCTACAAACCTCGTATACGCTATTAGTAAAATAAAACCCATATGCGTTTAGTGAATTTAGGCTTGGATGGAAAGGCTGAGGGTTGGAAGTTTGATTTCCCTCCATTTCCCTCCTTTTTCACATGTTTTGTTTTATCAAATTGGTTTATCGACTTTGTCATCATCGGTTTTACACCTCATCAACTGGGTATTTCTAAAATTGCCACCATATTTTCACCCATATTCTAAGCTTTCTAACCATATATTTTTTTTAAAAAAATTGAACAACAATAACATATTAATCTTGAATTTCTTTTACCAGTGTCTCCATAGTTCTCAGAGACATATGTGTACCATTTTTTTAATAAATTTTGATCTACTTATCGAAATTAAAAAAAACTTTATATATTATTGTAGTGCACTTGATTCTTTACGCTTAAAAAAAAAAAATGCATTTTTTATTATTTTGGTGCAAGTTATGTTTTGCGCACAAACAAGTACCTAATTTTTCAGGATGTGCTCGATTCGAAAAATCATAAAAAAAAACTGAACAAAAAATTATAAAAAAATATACAACTTCTAGTACTCACTCTTAACTATCTTTATGTCAAAGTATTTTCCAAAATATTAAATTCAACTATGACTTTTTTGATGTGCACGTAATACACTATGTTATGTTTTTAAAAAAAAATCAGTATGTATTTTTTGTGCACGAAGGATTTGACCCCCTTAATCTTATCCAATTTTTTTTAAAAATTAGTAGTTTGGAAACTAGATTCAAAGTACTACAATATTTTTTCTTTGAGTATCTTCATATTTTGAGTGGATGACTCTCAAATTTCTCCTCCAAGTTTAGGTTTAGCTTATTTCAGAAAAAAAAAGTGTCCACTAATACCCTTTTTGCACACCATCTTGGTGCACATACATACATACATACATACATACATACATACATACATACATACATACATACATATACATACATACATACATACATACATATATAACACACAAATATACATGTATACATATATATAAAGTTAATCATTAGGGCTAGTCAAGTCGCATTATAGTCATGAAGTATAAAAACATCGGGGTAAGAGACATGATGGGTCCACTCAAAGTCGTTTCTACACTAAGCCTAAGAGTGGATGCCTACCACAACCCTCTTGTGTGGCAGAGCTTGTACCTACTTTACCCAACCATGTCTCGTCTATCAAGCCACATTATATTCACATAGTGTAAACACATTGGGGTAAAGAGACATGATGGGTCCGCTCAAAGCCATTTCTACACCAAGCCTAAGAGTAGATGTCTACCATAACCCTCTTGCTTGGAGGCTTGTACCTACTTTCCCAACCATTCCTCATCTCCCTATAGTCAATTTCCATCTCATGGATTTGGGTGGAGGTTGTAAGGGTTACTTGACTTTGTGAGTGCCCTCTTTGTCCTAGGCCATAATGGTCCTTCTAGGATGACCTATTTTGAAGCCCACTCACCACCCTTTTCTTACACCTTGGGCTCTTCCTCTTGCAAGGTGGATTTCAAATAATATGCCTATCTATTCCCTAACATAGAGACATACACTTAATCACAAATCACACATATAAATATGCATACATATACACCTAAAGAGTTGACAAATATGATCTAAGTATTACTTATACCAAGATGTTGAATGTATAGTTAGATTGCAAACCCTCAATTGCTATTAATTGATGGATTGATTTGATATCCACTACTAGTGTTTGATGCTATGCTAGGAGTATGATATGTTGTTTAAGGATTGGAATGCTTATTTTTGGTTGATATTATTAATTTGTTTCTTACGTTTCTCCATAATTATTTGGGAATGAGCAATGATGAATAATGGTATTTGATATTTTTATTTTCTGATGGTGTATCTTGCTGATTATTGATGATACTGGAATCTGAAGATGTGTTTTCTGATCATTGATGATGTTCGGTGATTGATGATTCTCTTATGTGATGATTCGATGCTTTGACCTATATATGTCTCAATATGAAGCAAAGGGCTATCTCTTTAACCCAATCAAAATCCTTCCAAAAGGGACATATGCCTATTGACTTTTCTTAATAGATTGATGTTGTTTTATCTTATTAAAATTGTTGTCTAAGTGTATCTTCTTCATCTGATTAATAAACATGTATAAGTATGAACTTAGTATCATTTCCCTCTCTAAACAGACCCCCAAGCATTCTTCACTCATTGTGGTCTTTCTTATAGGGGGACTGTTAGCAGCAATCAAGAAGGAAGACTAAGAGAGGGGGGGGTTGAATCAGTCTTCACCGGAAATTAGACAATCAAATACCAAAGTACAAATTGATAAACTACAGTAACTGAAACATAAGAAAATGAATAACACAACATACAACACCAAGATTTTGACCATGGAAAACCCAATCAAGGGAAAAACTATGGTGGGAACCTACCTACAATAAGATGATACTCTATAGTAGTATGTGAAAATATTACAATGGGGAATTCACATGCATTTAGGTACACTACCTAGAGCTCACTGCTCAAAAGATATATGCCTAGAAGGCTACAACCCTCAAGGAAGTCTCACTGACTTACAAAATGAATTGGACTACAATCTGGAAGAAATGAACAACAATAATAGCATCTACATATGCCACATGACAGTTTTGGTTAAGCATAGTTGTCTTCTCTACAACACCGATCTCACCACAAAACTTCACCAAATGATATATCTCTTGTTTGTACATACAAGTCTCTCTGATAATGCAAACATAACACCAACACCTAGATTACATAAGTATATCAACTATATATACAAATCATCAACCTTGATAGCAAGGTCGGCTAAACCCTCAACCCTCAACTCATGAATACAAAAATTACATTACACGATACAAGGATCGACCATCAAACCAATATTATGTTTTACATTACATAGCATGGACCTAATTCAAATTCCTAGATGATCATATTTGTCGGAAATCACACCAAGATCAACTATAACACGCTACACCATCAAAAATATCGCATAACACACAAATAATCACCGGTTGATAGAAAATCACCAAAAACTCGCACAACGATCAATGTGGATCACCAAAAATAAATAGGACATATGATTAGGAAACACAAGAAAACACATTAGAATCATCTGGAACAGTTGCACCAACTCCACCTTTCAAATCTTCATTGATCAACGTCTCAAAGCTCAATAACACAACCAAGAAGCAATTGTCACAAAGAAAGATAACTTGTGGGTCACAAATCATGAACCATCTAAAATGAAGATACACAAGATCATCCCAAGAAACATACCAAAGTCTCAGCACAAGATTTCATCATTTTGGAATATACCACAGGAAATATTGACCTCAGCAAAACAATGATCAACAAACCAATACTAACAAAACTGGATCAGAGAATCTTCCCAAACTCATCGGAATTACCCATAGGAATATGTTTACATCAATGACAACAACATATCCAAATTAAACAACCAAAATCTAATAGACTACAACAATCTCCCCAACAATATCAACAACTCAACAATCTCCCTCTTTGGCATTGATGACAACATATGAATGTGAAAAACAGTCAATGCAAAGAAAGAAGATATCACCAGCCAGACTCCCCCTAAGATCAAGATAGATAATGCATTTTTTTTACATGATCTCTCCCCCTTTCACAATAATGCCAAAGTTCTCCAAAAATAGAAAAACCAAACACACTCTCCCCCCTTTGAATATGAAACACAAATCTCTCTCTCCTCCAAAACACAAAAACATAAATCTGTCACAACCAAATCAACAGACTACTCCAGCAAAGGAGCATCATCAACACATCAATTTAGATAAAAAGAATAAGGCTCTCAAATCCATCAGATCGATGCAATTCAATGCATCTAGTTCTCATCAGGAGGGGTGCTTACCCCTAGCTTATCTCTCAAATAGACAAATGTATCTGCAGGCAAAGGCTTAGTAAAAATATTAGCAATTTGTTCCTTTGTAGATACTATTCCAGCTTAACCTTCTGTTCACTGACCCTGCTCTTTCAATTAATTGTATTTGATTGATATATGCTTAGTCTTTGAATGTTGTACTTGATTCTTTGACATGTTTATAGCATTGAAATTATCATAGTATATAACAATAGGCTCATCATAAATAATTATGATATCTTTCAACATTTTCTTCATCCAAACTATCTAAGTGCAATTACTAGTAGCAACAATGTACTCAACTTCAACAGTAGATAAAGATACAGTCTTGTTTCTTGCTAGCCCATGAAACCAAATTTTTACCCAAAAATAATGCTCCACCGGTAGTACTCTTCTGGTCATCTACATCACTTGCCCAATCTGCATCAGTATAAGCACATAACATGAAATCATCTTTCTTAGGATACCATAAACCAAAATCCACAGTTCCCTTAAGATATCTAAATATTTTTTTTAACAAGTAGTAGCATGACTTTCCTTCAAATCAACTTGAATCTGGTAGCCATACATACGACATGCATAATGTCAGACCTAGTTTGAGTAAGATATAATAATCCACCAACCATAGATCTGTACAAACTCTGATTAGCTCTAGGAGATTCACCATTTTTAGACAATTTACAACCAGTCACCATAGGAGTTCCAACGGGTTTGGAATCATCTAGTCCCAAACTTCTTCAACAATTCCTTCACATACTTAGTTTGAGATATAAAGATACCTTTTTTTTGTCTATGCAATCTGCAAACCTAAGAAAAATTTCATCTCACCAATTATAGACATTTCAAATTCCTTTTGCATATCACCGACAAACTTCATACTCATATCATCATCTCCACCAAAAATGATGTCATCAACAAAGACTTCAACAATCAAAATGTTATCATTTTTTAATTTTAAAGTACAAATTACTATCAAACAACATCTTTAGTGAATCCTAATTTCAACAAGTATTTATCTAATCTAGCATACCAGGCTCTAGGAGCTTGTTTTAATCCATAAATTGATTTCTTCAACTTGCATACCATATCACCATCATCTGACAGTGAAAATCCATCAAGTTGTTCAATGTAGAGTTCTTCTTCTAGATCACCATTTGAAAAAGCAAATTTGACATCCATCTGATATACCTTGAAATCTTTATAAGCAACATAGGCAAGTAACAAACCTAACAGCTTCAATTCTGAAAATCGAGGCAAAAGTTTCTTCATAATCAATTCCTTCTTGCTGTGAATTACCCTTTGCAGACCAGTCCTAGCTTTATTTGAACTACTTCACCAACTTCATTCAATTTGTTCCTAAAAACCCATTTAGTACCAATAACATTTTTATCCTTAGGTCTAGGCACAAGTTCCCAAGTATTATTCTTTTCAATCTAATCTAATTCTTCTTCCATGGCCCTTATCCCAATTCTCATCTTTACAAGCTTCAACAACATTTTTAGGTTCAACTTTGGATATCAAACATACCTCTTTTGTAAACTAACCTTCTTCTAGTCATCACA